>NC_091165.1:12387939-12687939 GCF_040958095.1 Procambarus clarkii
CAACTTTCACTGCTAAGCCATGGTGGAAATGCACCAGACCTCCAAAATTCACTTAAGCCTACCAGAAGCCAAGGTCAGAATATGGTTCTCTCTAAGAGGCAAGGGAAGTTTGAAGTTGATCGACCCAAATTGAAATAAAACCCACCAGGAATATAAATAATTCAAAACGAGCAATCGCTGGTAGGAAAATAATAACCCTGAAGAAAACAAGACAAACAATCATTGCTGCTAAGTACATGCCCAAAATGTGATGTGCCAAACTGCCATTAGATGCCAGTCCAGGTCACTCAGGATATCCCTGCCACCTCACCAAGAAAGCCAACCAGAAAGTTAGCGAGTCAAAACAAACTACAGGTACTGCTGGCTTCAAACTAGACCAATGCATTGGAACCTGCCAAAAGAACATCTCAACTATGTAAACAAGTGACTGAATTCTCTTGGAACTAGCATGAGCTTGTTGCCCCACCTCCCTACTTATTTGTGGGGAAGAGGAGGAGGGAGGAAGCTCACTGCCAGTCATTGTCCCAGCTCCCAGTTCCTGAGCCATCCGATGATAAGAAAGGAAGGGTACAACTCAAGGAACCAATGAGGCTCACCCAGAAATTGGAGTTTTATTACATTAAATTTAATTTTTTTAAATTTTTCCCAAGGGGCGAGTTTATTGGGCAGCGCCACTCATCTTGTGAGTGGACATACAGCCATAGCAGCATGTACAAACACTCCCAATAGGAAGAAAAACCCGCTGGGTTGTTATCCTGTCACTTGTACCCAGACACAGCTGGGACTTGCTTAACTGTCTCAAGTGAACAGCTCCTCAAACAAGAAGATTAACATCTATCAACCTTTAAAAGCTTACATTATCTTGCGGGTGCAAAATGGGGGAATCTTTTAAGAACAGTATCAATATTTGACAAATAGTGTTTTCCTAACTCAAACAATGTGGGGTTTATTATTCTACACATAGTTCTGATTTCTCTCAGGTGTTCACATTCACGTAGATAGTGTTCAAGGCGGTGTCCATCACTCTCACCACAGATTCTACAACTTCGCTGATCAACTGTTGTTTCCATTCCATATCTCATGGATATTTGTATCAAAGACGGATTCTCGCTATTACTGATTCTCTCCTCGTCCTCCTCCTCTTCGGCCATAATGACTGGGATTGCCAGCTGCAACCATGTTGTACCATCGTACAGATTCACTGGTTTGTGCTTCTATCCTCCTTTCCTCAGTTACCTTGTCACGGTGATGTTGCCTGACAATACCTCTAATTTGTAGTAGAGTCTTGGGTATGAAGTATTCAATATGGTCTCCTTCAGCGCCTTCAGCAGCCAGCACATCTGCTCGTTCATTCCAACATAATCTAACATGGGAGGGGATCCACTGAAACTTGATAACTCTTCCCTGATTGGTAAGTACTCTCACAGCACTCTTAATTTCAGCGACTACTGCAAGACTTTCTGCCCGATGAGGCAGAAAATCGATTTTATTACATTCAATGTAATAAGGCCCGATGAGGCCCGATTTTATTACATTCAATGCTGGTTTTCTGGGGAAACCTTTTTTTGGCTCCCTTAAGCTAACTATCCACATAGAAGGAAACACTTAGAAACTCACCAGGAGAGGAAGCACTGCAGAAGACAAAACGAAGATGAAACCCCCTGGCCAAGACATATGACCCAGAGCCATACAAGGGCACCAAGTCCCGGGAACATTCACCAGATACCAGGCTGCCAGAACTCTGTTCAACCTTCAAAACCCCATGCCCTAATATCAGCCCAGAACATGTTATGAACACCGCCGACAGAGCAGCATACCTGCTTGATGGGGTTCTGGGAGTTCTACTCCACAAGCCTGGCCCGAAGCCAGGCTTGACGTGTGAGAGTTTGGTCCACCAGGCTGTTGCTTGGAGTGGCTTGCAGGCCCACATATCTACCTCAGCCCAGTTGGTCGGCACCCCTTGAAGAAAACTATCTAGTTTTCTCTTGAAGATGTCCACGGTTGTTCCATCAGTATTTCTTATGCTCACTGGGGTATGTTGAACGACCGTGGACCTCTGATGTTTATACAGTGTTCTCTGATTGTGCCTATGGCACCCCTGCTTTCACTGGTTTTATTCTACATTTTCTTCCATATTGTTCACTCCAGTATGTAGTTTTTTTTACTGTGTAGATTTGGGACCTGGCCCTCCAGTATTTTCCACGTATATATTATTTGATCTCTCTCTCTCGTCTCCTTTCTAGTGAGTACATTTGGAAAGCTTTGAGACGATCCCAATAATTTAGGTGCTTTATCGTATCTATGCGTGCCGTATATGTTCTCTGTATTCCCTCTATTTCAGCAATCTCTCCTACTCTGAAGGAGGAGGTGAGTACTGAGCAGTACAGTACTCAAAATGGGACAGCACATGTGATTTGAAGAGTACAACCATTGTGATGGGATCCCTGGATTTGAAAGTTCTCGTAATCCATCCTATCATTTTCTGGCGGAGGCAAAATTTGCTTGGTTATCTCCCTAAACGTTAGGTCGTCAAACATCGTTACAAAGCACCACTTGGTTTCCGAGCCCTTGGGGATGAGACCTGTCGGTTATCATGTCAGTTCGTAAACGAGAAATGGAGGAAAATGGAGAAAAAACCAGCGTTGAATGTAATGAAACGCCATTTTGTGGGTGAGACCCGGAGGCTCCCCGGAGCTTTACCGACTGATATGCTAATGTCAGACTTTGGCATCAGTCATGTGTATGGAGTTCTAGGGCCTACCGGGAACCACGGCCAGAACCTGGCCCCTCAGAGAGGCAAGGGGAGCAATGGCCTATAGAAACCCCGTGTGGTTGGAAGGATTCTATGTCTGCCATCGACCGGGTCAAGCATCCAGAAAAGTAAGCATTCCAAAACAAACCCCTATTCTGGTGAAAATTGCTACCTAAAGCCAAACTAGTGGATAGAACTCTTCAACAGAAAACAAGGATACCTAAAGCCAAACTAGTGGATAGAACTCTTCAACAGAAAACAAGGAAACTAGTATGACGTCATACGTCACCGCGCCGCTGTCTGCGCAGCTCCCCCCTCCCGGGAGGGGGAAGGGGGAGCCCCAGACCTCCCACGCCGGCTATCCACCCATCAGTTCTGAGGCTGGATGTCAAAACACGCGAAAAACCGCCGACCGGAGGGAGGAGGGTTGCTGGGGAGCCTCTGGGTCTCACCCAGAAAATGGCGTTTCATTACATTCAACGCTGGTTTTCTGGGGGAACTAACTACCCACAGAGGAAGGTCAAAGGGACAGAACCGGGACGCGGACACCACGCACCCCCCACGGAGGCAAGACAACCGGCAGCAAACGCCAACCCAAGGCGCCACAGCCCCGAAAAGTCCCAGGAACAACACGAGAACAACGAGCAGCAAGGCCCCTGCACGAACACCAAAAATCCATGCCCGAAAGACCACAAGGCCACGTCGCCCAGACGGCAGCGAGAACAGCGAAGCCACGAACGCCACAGGCATGAGGGAAGAACACAGGCAGCTTAACCGCAAGAACATGGCTGACCACCCGGGACACCATCACCCGCGAACCGGGAAGAACAGAACCGGATCAACGCAAAACGCGCTCCGGACCCAAACGCCGTGGCACGCAAACAATAGCGGAGGGCCGCCACTGAACACAAAAAACGACACCATCAAAAACCCCGCCCCAAACCTACAGACGGTAAGGAACCGGATGCAGGCAGGAAGGGTGATCCAGGGGAAAGACAAGGGGGCGTGGATGGAACCGAAGCAACCAACACCCCCAAGTCCCAAAACGAACTACAACGGGGCAGCCCTGGGGCTCCCGGGGAGGAAACCACGAGAACGTTGCCACCACCAAGGCTCAAGTGCAACGCCCCTGCTGCCTGCACCCGCTTTGTCAGCACAACTGGGTAAACGAGCCACAACGAGCAACCAAACTCGCAGGACTCCGGGTCGAAGGTGTCACCGACCCCACAGGCAGCAGACGGAGGCAAAACAGAGAGTCACCCAGAGACAAAGGGGTGAGCGCAACCCTCAAACTCGCTGGAAGCGAGGGGGGGACTCTGGGGTCACATCCATCGAACCCGCGTGCCCCCAGGGGTTTCCCAGGGTCCCGAGCGTTTACTATAAGAGGACTCGCGCTCAGGTAATCCCAGGCAGGGTATTGCTAACCGGCACCCAAAGCTACCAAACAACTTTCTAAGAGCTGAACCCCTGGGACGTGTACACTCACGGGGACCTAGCAGGGGTACCACCAGAAAATACTCAGAACACACACAAGGGGCAAGAACGAAGGCAGACCCCCCCCCCCCACCAGGTAGATAAAAAAAAGAAAAAGAAAACCCCACAAGAGGACAGCGTACCCAAGTGGAACAGAGCCGGCCGCTATGATTGGTAAAGACAAGCTGCACAGTACCCTGCGCCCCACCAGTGCAAAAACTGCCCCTTACTCTAAGGCGAACAAGGGAGACAGAACACCCGAGCACACAAAGAGCGGCCGAAAACCAAGCAGTAAACGGCCAAGCAGGGGCAGGACCCAAGGAACTTGTGGAAGGTGGCCCCAAGCCCCAAGGGCAGTACTTACAGGGCACCTAGGGAAGGGAACCCTAGGCGCATGCAGCCCGAGTACTGGAGAATCACTCCCGGCTCACGCACCACCTAGAAAACAAACACCACACTCTAGGTACAGTGCTGAAACAACCACTGGAGCCGGAGCACATAACCGGTGCCTATAGCATCAGCCGAAGAACTGATGGGTGGATAGCCGGCGTGGGAGGTCTGGGGCTCCCCCTTCCCCCTCCCGGGGAGGGGGGAGCTGCGCAGACAGCGGCACAGTGACATATGACGTCATACTAGTTTCCTTGTTTTCTGTTGAGTTCTATCCACTAGTTTGGCTTTAGGTAGCAATTTTCACCAGAATAGGGGTTTGTTTTGGAATGCTTACCTTTCTGGATGCTTGACCCGGTCGATGGCAGACATAGAATGCTTCCAACCACATGGGGGTTTCTATAGGCCATTGCTCCCCTTGCCTCTCTGAGGGGGCCAGGTTCTGGCCGTGGTCCCCGGTAGGCCCTAGAACTCCATACACATGACTGATGGCAAAGTCTGACATTAGCATATCAGCCGGTAAAGCTCCGGGGAGCCGACAGGGCTCCCCCAGAAAAAAAATAAAAAACCAGCGTTGAATGTAATGAAACTCCATTTTCTGGGTGAGACCCGGAGGCTCCCCGGAGCTATACCAGGCTGATATGCTAATATCAGACTTTGGCATCAGTCATGTGTATGGAGTTCTTAGGGCCTACCGGGGACTACGGCCAGAACCTGGCCCCCTCAGAGAGGCAAGAGGAGCAATGGCCCATAGAAACACTCGTGTGGTTGGAAGCATTCTATGTCTGCCATCGACCGGGTCAAACATCCAGAAAGGTAAGCATCCCAAAACAAACCCCTATTCTGGTAAAATTTGCTACCAAAAGCCTAACTAATGGATAGAACTCCCCAACAGAAAATAAGCAAACAAGTATGACATCACCGCGCCTCTGTCTGCGCAGCTCCCCCCTCCCCGGGAGGGGGAAGGGGGAGCCCCAGACCTCTCATGCCGGCTATCCACCCATCAGTTTTGAGGCTGGATGTCAAAACACGCGAAAAACCGCCGACCGGAGGGAGGGTTGCCGGGGAGACCTCCAGGTCTAACCCAGAAAATGGCGTTTCATTACATTCAACGCTGGTTTTCTGGGGGGAGCCCCATCGGCTCCCCGGAGCTAACTACCCACAGAGGAAGGTCAAAGGGACAGATCCGAGAGGCGAACACCACGCACCCCTTAACAGAAAGCGAGACAACTGGCTGCAACCGCCAACCCAAGGCGCCACAGGCCCAAACGAGCCCAGGAACGACACGAGACAAGGAGCAGCCAGGCCCCTGTACGACCGCCAAAAAGTCTCGTGCCCGAAGTCAGCAAGGACACGCTGCCAAGATGGCAACAAGAGCAGCGAAACCACAAAAGCCAAGGGCAAAGAACACAGGCTGGCTAGCCGTAATAACACGGTGAACGACCCAGGACACCTCCCGCGAACAGAGAAGAATGGAACCGGATCAACCGAAAGCGCGCCCAGGACACAGAAGCCATGGCGTGCAAATAACAGTGGAGGGCCACACAAACATGATGCACCCCCGGCCCAACCAACCAACCACCAACAAACCAAGGACCCCCGGAACACTGCAGCCTCACCCCGTGCCAGAAAAGAGGGAGATGGTTGCAACTGAACAAACCAAACACCATGACTGACGGAGAGCAAGAAGCTCAGCAACCCGAGCCCTAGAGGCAAACGCCAACAGGAAAAGAGCCGTCAAAACAAACCCGAACCGAAGGGGCCACCACCAACCGAGGAGAAAAAAAGAGCACGCTGCCCAGAGATCAGGACGGCCCAAGCAGTGCAAGAACAAGCCGGAGGTGAAACAATGCACGAGACAGCCTACGAACTTCGCAGATGTAACACCAAGACCAAAAGCAAGCTGCAGCGGCTCCGCCAGCACCGCACAAAACGAGGCAACAGTATGTGGCAAGTCAATGGCCCCCAACCCCCACCAGAAAAGCCAAGCCGACGCCAACAAACACAGCCACCTAAGAAGAGACAGAAGGAAAAGGAAGGACCGCCAAATTACCCCATACTGCCGCCAAGAAAAGCACGCAGGTGGGACACCAACCACGAAGCCACCCGACCACCTACCAAAGGTGAGAAACTCGAGGCAGAACCCAACCAGCCCGTCAAGGTTCATCCAAGCCTAGGAAGAGGCGGAGCCATGGGAAGATCTCAGGCGCGACCACCGAGGAGGCAGAGCCGGAAACCCAAGCCGACAAAGACGGAGACGGAACATCTGTTGAACAGAAAAAACCCCAACGCAAGCGAACTCGCCAGGAGACTAGAAACTACGAGCCCGACGCGAGACCCCAGAGAAGGAACACCGCGAGACCCCGAAAAAGCTCACAGGCAGGGCAGGCCAGGAAAATAGGAACCCAAACCTGGCAACAGTAAGGCCAAAAGGCACAAACAAAACACACAACAGCGTGAAGGAGATGTACGAGGAAGGGAAGTGGTGGAAGTGGACCCTACACACAGCTGCAAGTGCAGACCTGACAGAGCCCAGGAGAATTCGGGGAAACGACAGGGGAGAGGCAGGATGAAAGAGCCAAAGCGCAATCCCAGGCACAAAACTACAGCAAAATGTCACCCCACAACATCCCGACACAGTAATAAGTACCACATGTCACTATGGCACACGTTACCAATGCACACACACACCAGCAACATGCACCACACACAACATGCAACAGGCAATATGCAACATGCAACTGGAAGGAACGTCTCGTGGCGAAAGCAGAGAATGGCGGAGCCTGACTCCAGACAGGGTCAAACGTAAATACGAAAGAGCCCAGCAGGCCCAGGAACCCGCACCCTAAGCGTCCGACAGCAGAGAGGTGGGACCAAGAGCCAAAGCCCAACCCCAACAAACACAACAAGGGGAGAACAACTAGGGGAGAACAGAGAATCCAATGTTCCATCAATGTTTGTATCTCACCCTGTAAGCATGTACATTACCTGAATAAATATTTGAACTTTAATTTGAATGTTCATGGAAAAGCTAAGCCAGGTACAGCAAGACCGGCAAGGAATGAGGGACCCAGAAAGCATGGGAAAAAAAACAAAACAAGGAAGGCCCTGGGAGGAAGCATGGAAGGGCCGAACAAAACGCCACAAGCGCACTCCAACACGCAACCGCAGTATCAAAACCGCAGCAAAACTTCACCACAAAACACTCTTGACACAGGAACATGTACCACACAACAGGCACCACCACTTACGCACCGTGGAACACGGTGGAGGTGGGGCCCCGAACACAAGCACGAAACCTGCTTGATACCAGCATGATGGGGTTCTGGGAGTTCATCTACTCCCCAAACCCGCATAGGTGGACATGCATAGGAGAGGGACTGGATGGGCACAGTCAGGAGCCGCCCCGTATGGGGCGAGAGGCTTCCTGCAGTCACCTGCAGGCTGACGTCCGAATTTGGAGGTTAGGAACAAGAGCTGCCACGTATGGGCCAATAGGCGTGCTGCAGGCACCCCTGTTAGTATGATCCATGTACTCATGTGCGTATGTACTCCCAATCGTACCCCCAAAAAACGAACCAGCGCCTGGACGAAGGAAACGCCAGACCGCATAAACTGACATGCAGAACAGTGGCACAGAAGGATCAAGACAATGTCACAAGGCCGGAGCCGCCCGAGGCGGCCAGAGTATCGTGCACCCACAACCGAGAACCGGGAGCATCACCCGCGGAAGCAGACCAGAGCTGCCCATGCAGAAGAGGAGGGGAGAGGCGACGGAGGCACCCACTACCTAAAACGCAGGGAAATCCCAGCTTCCTCCCAATAGCGGCACCCCAGAGCACCCCAGGAGCAACTGGGCACGGACTGGAGAATGAGATGAGCGAGAGGCAAAGCACTCTAGAGAAAATGGACAGAGAACCCCAGCACTGGTGCACACTGTCCGAAGCAAAACAAACTCCCACGGTGCATGCGCTGGACACGAACGAAAAGTAGCCCAACAGGACGTATCCCAGGCAATTCTCTGAAGAAACAGCCCAACGCACGGGACCAGAAGCCAAAAATGAAAAATGGAGTAAGCAAGCACAAACGACAAAGGCACCAAAAAACTCAGTCGCACTCGAGGCTGAAAGGCATGCAGAACCCCAAGAAGAGGGGAACATGACGGGAAAGTCCCATCCCAAGTTAAAAGGGGTGAACAACGGAGAAGAGCACCCACCGACAGGACGGAACCAACGGGCGTAAGGGACAAGGAACTGTGCCCGGGGAAGGGCCGACACCCAACAACTCATGTTGGAGAGTGGGGAAGGAAAACCCCACTCCATGCAACCACAAGACCCGCTCAAGGGGTAGAAAAAACCCCGGCGGGTTCTAATGGGGTCAGAGACCCCCCAAGTCAGCCCTTCCTCAGCCCCGGGAACCCACACGGCAGGCCCCAGGGCCGAGCCGTCCCCCAAAGCCCCAGCCTCAAGAAAAACCGAGGCAGCCGTGAAAAACACAAAGGAAGGGAACCCACTGGCAGACTCATACAACATGGCTGGAGGAAGAGGCTCGAATGCCCCCGTCACTACCCCGGAAGGGGAATTCCTCGAGACCAACCGAGTCTCAAAACCATGGAAGCCCCGCCCCGACCCTGAACCTACAGACGGTAAAGACCCGGATGCAGGGAGGAAGGGGGAAAGGGGGGTCCTGACAAGACCACCAATCAAAACGGGGCAGCCTCGGGCCTTCCGGGGAGCAAACAACCTAGCACGTTGCCACCGAAACTTAACGTGCAACGCCCGTGCTGCCTGTACCCACTTAGTCAGCAAAAGAGTGAGTAACTGAGCCACAGCAAGCAACAAAACTGGCAGGACCCCGTGCCGAAGGTGTCACCAACCCCACAGGCAGCTGACGGAGGCAAAACAACGAGCATCACCCTGAGACAAGGGGACAGAGCAACCCTCAAACTCGCACAAAGCGAGTGGGGGACTCCGGGGTCACATCCATCGGACCCATGCTGCCCCTAGGGGTTTCCCAGGGTCCTGAGCATTTACTATAAGAGGACTCGCACTTAGGTAATCCCAGGCAGGGTACTGCTAACTAGCGCCCATGTCTACCAAACAACCTTCTAAGAACTGAACCTCCGGGACGTGTACAATCACAGCGACCTAGCAGGGGGAACCACTGGAAGAAGGAAAAGAATCCAGTACAAAGGGGGCAAGAACCAAAGGCAGACCCCCCACCAGGTAGACAAACAAAAAGGAAACAGAAACCCCCACAAGAGGACAACGTGCCCAGGCAGAATAGAACCGGCCGCTATGATTGTTGAAAACAAGCCGCGCAGTACCCTGCGCCCCTACCAGTGCAAACTGCCCCTTACCCTAAGGCAAACAAGGGAAACAGAACTCCCATCACACAAAGGGTGGCCAAAAAACAAAAAGTAGATGGCCTAGCAGAAGCAGGACCCAAGGAACTTGTGGAAGGTAACCCCAAGCTCCAAGGGCAGTACTTACAGGGCACTCAGGGAAGGCAACCCTAGGCGCATGCAGCCCGAGTACTGGAGACTCACTCCCGGCTCTCACACCACCTAGAAGACAGACACCACACTCTAGGCACAGTGCTGAAATAACCACAGGAGCCGGAGCACACAACCAGTGCCTTTAGCATCAGCTGAAGAACTGATGGGTGGATAGCCGGTGTGAGAGGTCTGGAGTTCCCTGTTCCTCCTCCCCCCTCCCGGGGAGGGGGGAGCTGTGCAGACAGAGGTGCAGTAACATGTGACGTCATACTTGTTTGCTTGTTTTCTGTTGGGGAGTTCTATCCACTAGTTCAGCTTTTGGTAGAAATTTTTACCAGAATAGGGGTTTGTTTCGGGATGCTTACCTTTCTGGAAGTTTGACCCGGTCAATGGCAGACATAGAATGCTTCCAACCACACGGGAGTTTCTAAAGGCCATTGCTCCCCTTGCCTCTCTGAGGGGGCCAGGTTCTGGCCGTAGTCCCCGGTAGGCCCCAAGAACTCCATACGCATGACTGATGCCAAAGTCTGACATTAGCATATCAGCCTGGTATAGCTCCAGGAGTCGACGGGGCTCCCCCCAGAAAATTAAACAAAAAATCTATGGGAAAAAATTGACAGGTTCATAGCATAAATGCAACAGTATTTTGTTTGCATCACCAATTAGAGAAGTCCTGATTCACTTCTCCCTCAGGAGAGGCGGTTCCAAAGAGCCAGAGCTCAATCCCGCAAGGACAACTAGACGAGTACAACTATGTGAGTACACCCTCACTGCTGCTGCACTCCCTCTCCCCGAAGTAGCTAGCTTAGTAGATTGCCAGCCAGAGAATCTCCATCTAATACAATAAAGCGTTCATGAAATAAGTATTTTTATAACTTTTTATTATCCTAAAATAATATTACTAAATAAAACCTGCAACCAAAAATATATATGATGATGTACATTTAAGAAACAAATCTAGCTAATGGGTCGAGTGTAGTTAGGCTTATAGGAGTGAGCCGGTCCCTCCCCCACCACCGACACACCTCCCCCACCCCTACATCCCATACACACTCTCTCTAAAGGTCATGTGGTTCACCTCAACACCCATCCATCCCTGCCAGGCAGGCAGGCAGGCAGGCAGGCAGGCAGGCAGGCAGGCAGGCAGGCAGGCAGGCAGCCAGGCAGCCAGGCAGGCAGCCAGGCAGGCAGCCAGCAGCCAGCCAGCCAGCCAGCCAGCCAGCCAGCCAGCCAGCCAGCCAGCCAGCCAGCCAGCCAGCCAGCCAGCCAGCCAGCCAGCCAGCCAGCAGCCAGCCTGCTTGCCTGTCTCTGCCTGCCTGCCAGCCTGCCTGCCTTTCCCTCCCTTCCTCCCTAATTCTCCCATCCTCCCTCACTACTTCCCTCACTTCCTGCCTACCTCTTAGCATCTCTCCCTCACTTTCTCACTAATTCTCCCCCTCTCTCACTAATTCTCTCCCTCTCTCTCATACTGCCTCCCACCTATGCTTTCCCATCCATCTACCCACCAGTCAGCCATCACTGACGCAATGCGTGCATTTGGAGCCGACATGGTGCACAGATGTTTCTTGATTGTGCAGATATGTAAAACAAAATCACAGAATGAACACTCCAGCCTCATGACAATTCAAAATAATAGGAATAATAGGCCGTGAATCTGTGAAGTCATAGAGTAGAAGGCACTCTAGAGTGGTGGTGCCCAACACAGTCAGTGGGTAAACTGGACCATCTCCCACTCACCACCACGGTCCGGCGTGACGCTTGGCGGACCGTTCCTACCCGAACTTTGTTCGTGTAGCATGACACCCCAATTCCAATCGGGAAACTGGAAATTTCGGATAACTAAAGTTCGGAAACCAAGTGGTGCTCTGTATTCCCAAATCCTTTACATGCTGTTTTCCTACGATGTGCACATTTGATTGTGTTTTGTACCATGTATTATGTTTAAGTTCCTCATTTTTACCCTACCTGAGTACCTGGAATTTATCCCTGTTAAAAATCATGTTATTATCTGTTGTCCAGTCGAAAACTTTATTAATATACGCTTGAAGTTTTTCAATGTCTTCAACAGAGGTCATTTTCATGCTGGTTTTTGTGTCGTGTGCAAAGGATGATACGAAGCTGTGACTTGTATTTGAGTCTATATTTGATATGAGAATAAGGAAAAGCAGTGGTGCAAAGACTGTACCCTGAGGTACAAAGCTTTTAACTACCATATAAAATCGACTCGATTTTATATGGTTGACTGTTACTCTTTGTGTTCTGTTCAACAGAAAACTGAGTATCCAGCATCCTACTTTAGCTGTTATTCCCACTGACCTCATTTGTGTGCTATCACTCCATGATCACATTTATCGAATGCCCTTGCAAAGTCCGTGCTATACAACATTTGCATTCTGTTTTCTTTCTAACGCCTCAGTGATTTTGTCGTAATGGTCAAGTAGCTATGAGAGGCATCATCTCCCCGCTCTAAAATCCATGTTGGCCTGGGTTGTGGAGATCATTGGTTTCCATGAAACTAGTGACCTGACTCCTGATCACTCTCTCAAATACTTTTTATTATGTGGAACATTAGTGCAACTGGTCTATAATTCTTTGCAAATGCTTTGCTCCCTCCCTTCTGTAGAAGGGCTAAGTCTGCTGCTTTAAGCGCATTTGGTATCTCCCCCGTATCCAAGCTCTTCCTTCACACTATACTGAGTGCCTGTGCTAATGGCACCTTGCATTTCTTTATAAAAATTGAATTCCATGAGTCTGGCCCCAGAGCTGAGTGCATGGGCATGTTTTCAATTTCCCTTTCAAAATCTGCCATGCTCATGTTGATATCAGTTATATTTACAGGGTTTTGGATATCACGCATAAAGAAGTTCTCCGGATCTTCCACTTTTATGCTGTTTTCTGGGGAAGGGGGGGAGCCCCTATGGCTTCCTGGAGCTATCCAGGCTGATAAGGATATCCCTAACTTCGGCATCAGTCGATGTGGGTGGAGTTTTAGGTCTACTGGGGACCACGAGCCAGACCCTGGCCTCCTCAAAGAGCACGAGGAGCAATGTCTATAGAAATGCACATGTGATTTTGGAGCATTCTATATCTGCCATTAATCAGCGCAAACAGCTTCAAAAGCGCAGACATTTTTCACAGACGGGGTAACCAATAAACCACAGCAGGGAAAGAACGATGGGGTGCAGATGGAACCAAGGCCGAAGCGACTAACACCCCCAAGTCCAGGTCCCTATAAGCAAACGAGGCAGCCTCGGGGCATCCGGGAAAGCAACCAACCTAGCACATTGCAACAACCTAAACCTATCCTGCAACAGGCGAGCTGCCTGTACCCGAATAATGTCATCATCAGGTTGGGTAAACCGAGTCACCAACAAGCAACAAGCTCGCAGGACTAAGGGTAGAAGGTGTCACCGACCCAACAGGCAGCATGACTGAGGCAAAAACAATGAGCATCGCTGTGAGACAAGGGGACAGAACAATCCTCAAACTCGCACAAAGCGAGAGGAGACTCAGGGGGGTCACATCCATCTGACCCAAGCGCCCCATGGGGTTTCCCAGGGACCCTAGGACCCTAGACTTTGTCTGCTAAGGGTTATCCCAGGCAGGTACTGCTAACCAGCACCCAAGCTACCAAACAACACTGCTAAGGCTGAACCCCCGGGACGTGTCCACACACAAGGGCGAAGCAGGGGGGGTACCACCAAACAATAAACAAACCCTAATATAACAAGGGGGTAGTAGACACCAAGGCAGACCCCCCACTAGGCAAAATCAGAAAGAAAGGAAAAACCTCGCAAGAGGATAATGTACCCAGAAGGAACAGAGCCAGCCTCTGTTATAGGTGAAACTAGCTGCGCCTCTACCAGTGCAAAACTACCACTTACCCCAAGGTAAACAAGAGCGGAAGCCGCCCAAAACACTTGGGGTGATCAATTGCCAAGCAGCAACAGACCAACAGAGGTAGACCCAAGGTGACTTGTGGAAGAGAACCCCAAGCCCCTAGCAGATATAGATGGCAGATATAGAATGCTCCTAAATCACATGTGCATTCTATAGGCCATTGCTCCTCATGCCTCTCTGAGGGGGGCCAGGTTCTGACTCATGGTCCCTGGTAGGCCTAGAACTCCACCCACATCGACTGATGCCAAAAGTTGGGTTATCCATATCAGCCTGGATAGCTTCGAGGAGCTGTAGGGCTTCCTCCAGAAAATGGAGACAACATGAGTGAGTATGGGTGGAGCTCAGCTACAACTGGATATGCTCGCTGTATATCCTCGTTGGTACTGCATCACTTGCATCCGATCCTTGTGTTAGGTCCTTATTGTGTCTAGCTTCATCAATATCATGACCCCTTATTTTCTTCAAATAATAAGGTCTGAATTCACTGATGGAGTGCGATCTTTCAACATCGCGTCCGACAGGTGTTTGGGAGCCAGAGGCGTGTATGCCACCCTTGGTTGCTCATTCAGAACTGATCCTGCCAGCAGCCCTAGGGAGATCTGAGAATTTTTTCATGATGGCTGCGTCTCACTCGAAGTCCCAGGAGTCCATTTCGTATCTAACCTACTACATCGCGTTTCAACTGTGAATTAAAAAAATCAAAAAGGGTTTTCTGGTTGGCCAGTAATGGGGAAATGAGATTTCTTGGCAGGCGCAGTGCAGTGGTTAAAGGAATGGGCCAGCACAGCCTGTCAATACGTGAGTCACATGGAGAAGAACGTGGCCACTGCCTCCTTGGAGCATGGGATCATACAGCATGGCAAGTGCAGCTGGTACAGCAACAGCTAAGTCCAAGACCCTCCACATGTGGCCCCCACCAAGTGTTCCCATATCCTCTATGAGCAACACAGTATGCAGCTCAAAGATGCCCAGGAAATGCACAACAAAACCCAAATGTAGATGAAAACAAAGATCATCCACCACAAGCAGCACTGACAAACAGGGAAACCTGGGCATGGAGCTGCACGAGACCCATATCCCAAGAAAAAGCAGGAACAAACAGGCGGTCATTGAGAGGCGCAAAAGTCAAGGCCCCCCCCCCTAAAAAAAAACCACTTGCAGCACAGTCAGCACTTCACACCACTCCATCTTATAGGTATGATAAATACTGTGCCAAGCACCAAGTGAGAACAAGGGTTTGTCTGCCAGCCAGGAAGACTTCGGAACCACATAATGAATCCAATACAGAGAAAAAGACCCAAACCCAAAAGAGTAATAGCCTATCAAGAATATGAAATTTGGGTCTTGGAGGAGGCATGTAAAAGGAGCCTCATGAGCCGCCCGCAAGAAGGACTCGAGAGGGAGAAACTTATGAATGGACAATCCCAAAGGTCCCAAAGGCACACAGAACTGAACCCTTGGGAGGAACCGCACCCAACTCATACTCATACTAAAAGAGAGGATATGAAAATCCAAAACCCCCTGCAAAAGAAGACCCTCCTTGGAGGGAACCGAACAGCATAGAGTCGAAAGGGACCGAGGGGGCCCACATATGACTTCCCCTAAGCCTCGAAAGACACAGAAGAGGGCCCCATGGCAGAGCCAGTGTCCTTGCCCACTGCCCAGGACAGAAAAATGAAGTCCAAGGGAGAGGCTTCAAAGGAAGGAAGGACTGGTTGAAAGGAAACCCCAGAAGTCTCGGCATGACGAGCTGGCTCAGCTGCCTCTATGCCCAATTAGAAGCTAGCAATGATACCCCAGGAGCTAGCTGAACCACATCCCGAACTAAATCCTGCCCCAACACGGAACATCTCAGATGCTTTGGGGCCAGAAGCACAGGGAAAGGCTCAGAGGAGGTACGGATGGACCCAAGGTGGAGTTCACCCACACTTCCAATCTGGTTCCCTAAAAAACAACTGGGCCAGCTCCAGGGCATCCAAACTGGGCACATAACCTAGACTATTGCAAACTTAGAAAACCAAACATGCAAAGCAGTTGCTGCCTTATAAGCCTAATTTCATTGGGAGACTCAGAAAGTCAGATACGGTGAACAAACCCCACATGACTCTGGGTCAAAGGTTGTCACCAACCCAATGGGCAGCATGATGGAGGCGGAAGAATAGAAAGTCGCCACATAGCATGGATGACAAGCAACCCACAAACTTGCACGAAGCGAGAGCAAGGTTCGGGGGAGTATCCATAGGCCCACCGAACCCACAGGGATTTCCAGAGCTTGAAGGGGAGACCCAAGTAGGACACCAAGATGCTGAGATTGCTACACTGGACCTATTAGTAAGCCAACACAGGTTTGGCAATCTAGAAGTGAAGGCTGACTTTAGCGCACTGAGAGAAATGCTCAAACCAGTGCGCCCCACCAGCCAATGTCACTCCCAACCTGTGTTAAGACAGGAAAGTCCATGACATCTGACTTACCTTGGGCCAGGGCCACTACAAGCAAGATGGACCTCTAAGGGAGCGACCCTTGAACACACCAGGGAAAATAACCCTGGCATTGAAAGGGCAGCACTAGGGAACACATAGGAAAGGTAACATTGCACACATGCAGCTCCAAGCACTCTCAGAACTTAGGCTCATACTATACCACAGTGTGCAGGATATGGCACCAAGGGTAAACACCACCACCACTTAGCTGAACAAGCAGAACCCAGAGCCAGCACAGGAGAGAGGTGACCCCAGTACGCACTACATCAGTTCTAGAATCGAGGTTGGATATGTCAGCTGGCGGTGAGGCTGCTTCCCTTCCTTATTGGGGGAAGGGGGGTCGTCTTATTTGGCGAATATAGGCCTAAATTTGAATTACTCCCTCAAAATTTTGGGGGATCGACCTATGCGCCAGCATATACAGTAGTCATTAGAGAGATCATCGTTTTAATGATTGCTCAAAGGGAATATTGAGAGTATAGATTGTTTCCTTTGCACATACAGTACTAGGTCACCAAGCAACCTAGACAAGCTGGTTGTTTGGTGGTGGCTTGAGTTAAACTTGCCATTGTCTCCCCCTCTCTGAATACACAACGAGACCATAAGGAAAGATACTTGTCATGAATGTGGACACTGTCAACTAGAATCTGGCAGACGATACAAGTCCTGAGTGGACCAAAAAGATCTGGCTCAGATATTATCCAAGGAGCCTTAGATCAGAAAGATCAATATGTTGCCAAACATTTAACCTTGACTAGTTTTGTGAAAATCTCTATTTGCAGAGGACAAAGCAATCCTCTTTCTCATACCCTATCGATGCCATGAGCACTAGGCTTCCTTCTGTTGCTCCAGCATAGAGGGCTGCTTGTTTACTCACTAGACATAAAATAACATTAATGAAATATGCTCAGCGGTAATGAAAGAAAACATTAAACTTGACCTTTCATTGTGTGTATGACTCCTGTCCCCGCCATGTGTCCTTATGGCAAGCTGGGAGGTTGGTGGACTTTGCCTGTAGATAACACCAAGTGAATTAAAAATCGGGATACACCCGAGATGCATGAGGCTCGTGCATTCAATGACTAAATTTCAGGAACCACAGATTGTAAATGAACACACTTCAGCCAATGAAATACAACATGAGGTGTTTGTTTAGACCTGACCAAATGTAAACTGTGTCAACAAAATTATTCACACACCCTCCGTCACTATGTGATGGAGTGCGAAAAGATACGTGAATTCAGAGACAATTCTATAACCAATGTTCCAAGGATGGGTAAATATTTCATTCAAAATGATCTGCTATCAGAAATTTTAGGAAAATATCCCCAGTTTGCTAACTGTAGGTAGTAACTAAGTGATTGTAACCTATCCACCACTGCCCACTGGATGGGGGGCGGTGTGCAGGACAAACATATCAATT
Organism: Procambarus clarkii; assembly: GCF_040958095.1. Classification (NCBI taxonomy): domain Eukaryota; kingdom Metazoa; phylum Arthropoda; class Malacostraca; order Decapoda; family Cambaridae; genus Procambarus; species Procambarus clarkii. Next base: position 12,405,853 of record NC_091165.1, read on the forward strand.
GTGACACTAGCTCTCCCCATATGTCAGTTGCTTAATTTAGAAACTGTACTTGTGGTCGATCTCGAACCCATTGTTGATATGACGACTTATACTGTACTGAATTTTGTAACTAGCTCATCAAGATTGTAACTTGCTTAGCTAAATTAAATAAATTGTGGGGTTCAGTCCCTGAGTTCATTATGTGCCTCTGTAACCCTTTCCACTAATGCCCACAGGATGGGTATGGGGTGCATAATAAATTAAATAAACTGTTTATTCAAGGTCAATAGCCACCACAAATAGTAGATTCTTTTCACAATCTTATGAAAAGATATTTTTTGCACCATTGATATCCTCCATATATATGTGCATAAGAATGGACAAAACCTGACTGCTTGCTGCATCAATCCCTTGGATGTAATGAACGAACCCCAAAAAAACCAGCGTTGAATGTAATGAAACGCCATTTTCTGGGTGGGTCCCAGAGGCTCCCCGGAGCTTACCAGGCTGATATGCTAATGTCAGACTTTGGCATCAGTCATGTGTACGGAGCTCTTATGGGCCTACCGGGGACCACGAGCCAGAACCTGGCCCCTTCAGAGAGGCAAGGGGAGCAATGGCCTATAGATACCCCCGTGTGGTTGGAAGCATTCTATGTCTGCCATCAACCGGGTTAGGCACCCAGAAATGTAGGCATCCCCAAACAAACCCCTATTCTGGTGAAAATTGCAACCAAAAACTGAACGAGTGGATAGAGCTCCCCAAACAAAAACGAGCAAACTAGTATGATGTCACCCATCATGCACCGCTGTCTGCGCAGCTCCCCCCTCCCCGGGAGAGGGAAGGGGTAGCCCCAGACCTACCTCGCTAGTGATCCACACTCCAGTTCTGAGTGTGGTCAAAACATGCGAAAATCCGCCGACCGGAGGGAGGGAGGGAATCTGAGGAGCCTCCAGGACTCACCCAGAAAATGGCGTTTCATTACATTCAACGCTGGTTACAATGTGGCTACAAGTAGCCCAATCCGGCATCCCAGACCAGAACAAAAGGAAAACAAGCACTGCCGAGACACAGCACGGAAAGAAGAGATATGAACAAATGAACGAGAAGGCCAAAAACCCAGAAGCTGCCCGAAATAGACCCACAAGCCCTAGAAAGAACCGGAGGGAAGCGCCACCGAACGACGAGACATATACCAGTAAAACGGGAAGGAGCAAAACCATCTTGAACCATCGAGAACACATAGAAGCAAACACAAAGGACGAAGGCACAGAAAAACCCAGTCGCACCCGAGACCAAAAGTCATGCAGAACCCCAAGAAGAGGGGGACATGATGGAGAAGGCCCATCCCAGGAAAAATGGGCCAAGAATATAGAAAAGCACCCACCAACAGGGCGGAAGCAACGGGCATAATGGGCAAGGAACCGAGCCCGGGGAAGGGCCGACACCCAATTAGTTGTGTGGAGAGGGGGGAAGGTAAAACCCCACTCCACAAACCACAAGCCTTGCCCAGAGGGGTAGAAAAATCCAGGCGGGGTCCAACGGGGCTTGAGGCCCCCTACGTCAGCCCCACCCCAGCCCCGGGAACCCACCCGGCAGGCCCCAGGGCCGAGCTGTCTCCCAAAAGCCCCAGCCTCAAGAAAAACCAGGGCAGCCATGAAAAGCACTAAGGAAGAGAGTCCACTGGCAGACTCTTACAACACGGCTGGATACACGGGGGTTCACCACACCTTCATCAGGGCTCTTGTAAACAGACACCATTTAAAAAAAATCGCGGGCCAAATTCCTGGGTGTGAGGGGCCTCAGAATTGAGTGAGCCACCAAGCCTGATGCACGCAGCATGAGCTCACAGTACTGCTGTTCAGTTTGTGACCACAGCATCGCCTAAAAAGGCCATAATATACATGTTCATGCTATTATTTAGCGATGATATTATTACAGAAGACCCCTGACTGTGATCAAAATGACCAGGATTCTGATAATAGCAGGATTGTTGTGATAATTAGCACTGTAGTGGGAGGAGTAATCTTGGTGGGGAGGGAGGTAGCATTATCTGCTGACTCTGTGTGGCCACCTTTTACTGTCTGGACTCACTATACCAGCTTATTTGTTCGCTATGGTAAACAAAACATGCAGATACTTATATGTAACGTCTGTATATAAAAGCAAAAACAGTATGGTGGGAGGAGAATGGTGGCGAGTCAGGTGAGGTGAGGGAGGGAGGGAGTGGCAGCCATTGCCATTGCCACTCAGCATACCAACTTAGTGGTTTGTTATGGTGAACACGAATGTAGATACTTATATATAACGTGTATATACAGTGTAATAACATCAAAAGGAGTGTGGGGGAGAAGCCATTTTAGTGATGGGTGTGGCAACATCTGCATGATTTGTCATGTTGGTAGAGGTGGTCACTATGCTCTTTGGGCATTATACCGACTTAGTTGAACAGTTATGGTGAACAAAACATGTAAATACTTATATATAACATCTGTATATAGGGCAATAACACCACAAACAGTATTGTTGGGGGGTAAAATTTTAGTGCGTCTGACCTTGAATGTGTGAGGGAAGCAGCCGCCACCTGACAGTGTAGCGACGTCTCTTAGTGTCTGAACTAACTATATCAACTTAGTTGTACAGTTGTGGTGAAAAAAACATGTAGATACTTATATATATAACGTCTGTATATAGTGAATAAAAGCAAAAACAGTATTGTGGGAGGAAAATGTGGGGTGAGTCAGGTGAGTTGAGGGAGGGAGGAAGTAGCAGCCAGTGGCGGACTGCCACTGGCTGCCACTGCCACTCAGCATGCCAACTTAGGGGTTCATTATGGTGAACACGAATGTAGATACTTATATATAACGTCTGTATATAGTGAATAAAAGCAAAAAAGTATGGTGGGAGGAGAATGTGAGCGAGTGAGGTGTTGAGGGAGTGAGTAGCAGCAAGTGGCTGGCTGGTGTATGGCGGTCACTCCTCGTTACTTTTTGACTCATAATACCAACTTAGTGGTTCGTTATGGTGAACAAAACATGCAGATACTTATATATGACCTTTATATATAGTGTAATAACCGACAAAGTATTTGTTCACTGTTTGATGAACATAAAAATTGAATCAACAATATGCACACCATATTTTTGAGGGCAGCGATGATTCACTCATTTTATTATATAAATATATCACACTACACACTATTGAATAATATTACAGCAAAAAACTACGAAAAATCAATCAGAGACATTGAAATAATTAGGTAATTATCTCTTTGTGGCCACTCCTGCCTGACAGCTGGCGAGCAACAGACCGCCTGGGACGCACGCTGAGTCGGCGCCTGCTTTTTGCCAGACTTCCCCACCCTTTAGCGGGCAATATATGCCACTTACGATTTTTTTATTATTTTTCCCATGATCAGAAAACACAAGTTAACAGGTTTAGAAGAAAAAATTATTTTTCCTTTTTTGGTATGCGCCTGTGGGTGACAAATGCTAATTAACCCTGAGCAACACAAGGGTTAACTAAATGAAAAATGCCCAAAAAAACAGGAAAGGAATGATAAACTTTCAACTGCCCGGCAGCCATATGCAAAGAGTGGGTTACAACAAACCACAGCTGTGGGATGGTGTGCCACAACCAGAGCACTGCCCTGGCAGTCAGTTGTGGCAACTCAAACTGTATAGCAAAAATTTGCCAAAAATATAAACAACGAAATGGCTGATCTGAGAGGAGGGAAGAGCAGGGGTACCAAAAGCACCGGAAAATAACGTGCAATAAATGTATGATGAACCAAACAAAAAAGTTGATACTGTATATTAATATATATATACCGATATTTTTGTTTTCCCCAAGGACAAAACATCCAAGCAAAAGATGGATGCATCTGATGCGAGGGTGCATAAATCAAGCTGGCAAATACAGTAATACTAATTCAGAAAGGGAAGGAGGGGATGAAAACCTCTTCTCCTGCAGCAACAACCTCTGCCCAGAAGGCACAAGAGTCTAAGCGCTCCAGGTGGACTCCCCCTGAGCCCGAGGAACCCCCAACAAAGGCCCCGGGGAAGAGCCCTCTTCTATGCCCACCACCCCTGAAGAAAAGGCGGCATCCAGGGAAAACGCACCCAAAAAGGAAGTCTGCTGGATTGACCCAGAAGCCTCGGTGGGAAAATTGGGCTCAACCACCTCCACGCCCAAATCAGAAGGGGCAGCCCCTGAAGACACCCGAGCCTCATCCCGTGTTAAACCCTGCCCCGACCCCGAAACCTTCAGACGTGGCTACTAAGTGGCTCCCAGAACTGAAGGGCAAGAGCTACGAGAAGAGGTTAGAGGCAGTAAATATGTCAAAACTAGAAGACAGAAGAAGAAGAGGTGATATGATCACTACGTACAAAATAGTAACAGGAATTGATAAAAATCAACCAACCCGGCTCGTTGTGATAAGCAGAATCGAGCATGCAACACAGCCGCTGCCTGATCTCCAAGATCAACAGACAAGGAATGAAAAAAGTGAAGTACAAGTGGGGAACTAGGTCCGCAAGAATACCCAACAGGCAGCATGACAGAAACAGTACGAGTGATCTTTTCCCTGAGGCAGGGGCAACGAATAACCTTTGACGTCGCACAAGGTGAGAGCAGGCTCAGAAGAAGCAGCCATTGTATAACTGAGCACACGGGTTTTCCAGAGCCCATAGGGTGAATTAGCTCTACAGGAAGTCCAGGCACTGGGGCCAGCTAAGTCAGCAGAACCCTGTCAGGTAGCAGGCAAACTGATCGCCAGTAGCAGCTACGAAACCTCGGGAGCAACAGAGGAGGACTACTAACACAACCTAGGCTTGCCTAATAACAAGCTAAGCAGACCACCTCTGTCTAAACAAGATGAGAATGCCAGAGAATGAAAATAAAATAAAAACAAAAAACCCCAAAGACACACAACAAACAAACTGGCAGTCAGAGAAACATTGACCACTGCGTTGAAGTAAGGCTAGCTGCACCAGCCGCAGTGTGCCCCTCCCAGTCAATAACACTCCCCTACCTGGGCCAAGACAGAAAGGCCTAGACTCATGACATACCTCAAGGGCGAAGACAACATCAAGCGATAAAGTTCTCAAATAGGGAGTGATTCCTGAATGCCCAAGGTAAGATAACCCTGACATACAAGAGCAGTACTCACAGAGCACCTAGGGAAGGTCACCCTAGGCGCATGCTGCTCCTGTACACTAAGACGCCTGGCCACCATACCACACACAGCTGAAACAGCCACACAGCTGATCACCAGCACATCAGTTCAAGAACTGGAGTGGCAGGCTGCTGGCTCCCCTTCCTGGGGAGGGGGGGAAGCACTTCATGTGGGTAAACACTTTTTGTTGCTTGTTGGATTTCTTTCTAGAGGCGATAATTTTGATCTTTTGAATATAGATTGCACAGGTTAACCAGTGGTCAGTTTTGATTCGCCTACCTTTCTGGGCCCTTCCCCAGTCGATGGCAATTATGACATACTTTAAATGTAAAGTGCTCATAGGCCATTGCTTCCTGCACCTCTCTGAGGGGGGACCAGGTTCTGGTTCATGGTCCCCGGTAGACATAAGGATTCCTTTGATTGATGACCCCAAACTAATATAGCACATGTCAGTTTGGATAGCTTCAGGGAGCCTACGAGGGCTCCCTACACTCAGAAAGTGTAGGGAGATATACTCTGAAAGTCAATGTGGAGGTTGAAGAAGTGGAGCACACCACCAAGTGAGCCTACTGTGAGCTTAACTAGGAACAATCCATTAAAATTTCCCCACTGTGATACTTCTATAAACAAATGGGTCAATTGGTCCAATACAGTTCCCCCCTTCTACAATATGAAACAGTAAATGGAACTGAGAAACAAACAATTTTACCTATATCCAGTAAATTGCTGAAAATAAAAATAACATTACAGTATCAGAATTAATATAGAACAGCATGTGTTATCTAATAAGATTAAATAAAAAACATAAAAATCTTACTTAAAATATGGACAGCCAGAAGCTAATAAAGCTTTGCTAACTTTCACAGTCCCATCCGAGAGCTTTACAGTTCCATCGCACAGAGCTGCAAAATGTCGAAATGTTGAGAGCTCTTTTAAAACTCTCGATGCATGTAGTGTTCCTGTTGTGTACTCTTGGCGATTCATTTTGTCAGCTACTACACATCCCTACACTCACTTAACAGAATTTTGCACATGGTAGTTTTGTAGTTCTGCAAAGGAAAATGTATTTCATTATTGCATGAAACCAGAGATGTGTTATATTTTTGTTAGGTTTATTATCCCAATTTATAGCTTGTTTATATTTAATATTTTACCTATGTATTTTATCTCTAAACTCCATTAGTTATGCCATAAAGTAGAGTGATATTACGCAATCATCATGTGACTAGTGAGAGTACTTTATCATTTTCTTTAGCATACATAATTATTGATATTCCATGCAAGGTATGGTATGTAAAATTCTGTCTTGTAATGTAGAGTGCACATTTCTTAAAAATGTTAAGCGACTAATGCTTTAAAATGCATATATATTCAAATAAACAACTTATCTGCAAAAGAATAAACTAAATGGTTTGAATACATGTGGGGCGATCAAGAAAAGCATCTCCTGGAATATCTCAGGCTACAGGGTGATATGGTGAATATGGAGAGTATAATGGGTAGTGAATGTAATAAGTTATTAGAGGTTGTTAGTTGTGTGATGAATGTACTCACCTAGTTGTCCTTGCAGGAGTTGAGCTTTGGCTCTTTGGTCCCGCCTGTCAACTGTCAATCTACTGGTGTACAGATTCCTGAGCTTCTCGAGCTCTATCATATCTACATTTGAAACTGTGTATGGAGTCAGCCTCCACCACATCACTTCCTAGTGCATTCCATTTACTAACTACTCTGACATTGAAGAAGTTCTTTCTAATGTCTCTGTGGCACATTTGGGTACTCAGCTTCCACCTGTGACCCCTTGTGCATGTACCACCCATGTTAAATAATCCATCCTTGTCTATCCTGTCAATTCTCCTGAGAATTCAGTGTGTGATGATCATGTCTCCTCCCGAGCTCTTCTGTCTTCCAGTGACGTGAGGTGCAGTTCCCGCAGCCTTTCGTCATATCTCATGCCTCTTAGTTCAGAGACCAGCCTAGTGGCATATTTTTTAACTTTTTCCAGCTTCATCTTGTGCTTGACAAGGTACGGGCTCCATGCTGGGGGCTGCATACTCCAGGATTGGCCTTACATATGTAGTATACAACATTCTGAAGGATTCCTTACACAGGTTTCTGAAGGCAGTTCGGATGTTAGCCTGCCTCGAATGCACTGCCGATGTTATTCTTTTTATGTGGGCTTCAGGAGACAGGTTTGGCATAATATCAACTCCTAGATCTCTCTCTCTGTCTGTTTCGTGAAGGACTTCATCTTCCATTCTGTATCTAGTGTCTGGTCTCATATTTCCTCTCCCTAGTTTCATTACCTTATATTTACTTGGGTTGAACTTTAGTAGCCATTTGTTGGACCATTCCTTTAGTTTGTCTAGGTCAACTTGTAGCCTTATCTTCTTCTTGTCTTAGATGTAGCCCGCATCTTCTTCTGTCTTAATCCTCCTCATACTTTTTGCATCATCAGCAAACATTGAGAGGAACGAGTCTATTCCCTCTGGGAGATCATTTACATATACTGTATTAGAAACAGTATAGGCCCAAGGACTGATCCCTGTGGGACACCACTGGTGATGCCACGCCACTCCGAGTCCTCCCCCCCCCCTCACAGTGACGCACTGTCTTCTGTTGCTTAGGTACTCCCTTATCCAGTGGAGTACCTTCCCTTTCACTGCCGCCTGCATCTCCAGCTTGTGCACTAGTCTCTTATGTGGTACTGTGTCAAAAGCTTTCTGGCAATCCAAAAATATGCAGTCTGCCCAGCCCTCTCTATATTGCCTGATTTGTGTTACCTGGTCATAGAATTTAATTAATCCTGTGAGGCATGATTTGCCAGCCTTGAACCCATGCTGATGTTGTGTTACAAATTCTTTCACTCCAGATGTTCCACTAGTTTTTTTGCACAATCTTCTCCATCATCTTGCTTGGTATGCAAGTTAAGGCCTGTAGTTCAGTACCGCCTGGCTTTCACCCTTCTTGTATATCGGGACTACATTGGCCGTCTTCCAAATTTTTGGCACTTCACCTGTTACCAGTGATTTGTTGTACACCATGGATAGTGGCAGGCACAGAGCTTCTGCTCCTTCCTTTAGTATCCATGGTGAGATTCCATCCGGGCCTATAGCCTTTGTCACATCCAAATCTAGCAGATGCTTCCTCACCTCCCCACTGGTAATCACAAACTCCTCTAGTGGTGTCTGGTTAGATACTCCCTCTCTTATCTCTAGGACTTTTCCTTGCTCTACTGTGAAGACCTGGAATTTCTTATTGAGTACTTCGCACACTTCCTTGTCGTCTGTAGTGAATGTCTGCCCCTATCCTCAGTTTTATTACCTGTTCCTTCACTGTTGATTTTCTCCTGATGTGGCTGTGCAGCAATTTAGGTTGAGTCTTTGCCTTGCTCTAATGTGGTACTGTAGTTGTGGTAGTTGAGTTGTCTGTAATGAATCTGGGGGTTGTTCTTGAAGTTCTGATGTTTGTAGATGTGATATTTGTAGTGGTTGCAGAGTGTGTGGTCATACTTAAGGTTACAATGATAGTTGTGGTCTTCAAATTGGCGGTAATTGTTGTAGTGATGATTGTACTCACCTAGTTGTGCTTGCAGGGGTTGAGCTTTGGCTTTTTGGCCCTGCCTCTCAACTTTCAATCAACTGGTCTCCCCCCCCCCCCAGGAAGCAGCCCATAGCAGCTGTCTAACTCCCAGGTACCTATTTACTGCTAGGTGAAAAGGGGCATCAGGGTAAAAGAAACTCTGCCCATTTGTTTCTGCCTCCGCAGGGGATCAATCCCTGGACCCTAAGACTACAAATCTTGAGTGCTGTCCACTCAGCCGTCAGGCCCCTGCACTAACAATGTGGTAGTGGCATTGTGTTTATAATGATTGTGGTGGTGGAAGTTGTGGTGTCTGCATCGGTGGTGTAGTTGTGGAAGCTATGATGTTTATATCAGTGATGTGGTGGTGGATTTTTTTTTTTTCAGGAATATTCCTGCGCGGGCCCTAAACCTCTGGCTTGCCCACTAAGTGTTACTTGTTTCTGTTTTACTTAGGCGGAGTATAAGTATTTATAACTCATATGTTGGCTTCAGTAAGATTTTCCCCCATGTGTTTGACAACTTCTTTTGCTCTGTTGAATCTAAGTTGAAATCTTATTGGGTTTGTAACTGCACTGTGTTAGATAATGTTCCAGTAGTCTGTCGGGTATTTCCGACAGTGCTGATATTTTCTCTCATCTTCTTGAACCTGTAAGCCTATTTCCCATTCACATGGGTATTAAAGCCTGATGTGATCTAAGTGTACTTCTGTTGTACTGTGATGATGGAAGTTGTAGTGTTTGTACAAGTAATGTGGAGGTGGAAGTTGGGGTGTCTGTACCAGTGGTGTAGTGGTGAAAGTTGAGGTGTTTGTATCAGTGGTGTGGTGGGGAAAGATATGATGTATTAGTGGTGTGGTGGTGGTGGTGGCCATTGTGGCCACAATGAAAGAAGCCTTAGTGTTATGATCACATTGTACTTCAGTATTTAAAGGTTTCAAGTCAACACAATGAAGCTTCTCATGTCAATTTTAATAACATCCAAAGTTTTGTGTTCAAGTATTTTATGTGCCTAGTCATTACAAGAAGACATTCTCAAAATATTAAATGAAGATAAGCCATCAGCTTCCTGTCTCCATCAGTGCCATTAGTGATGGTGGCCCTCGGGTAAATCCAGGTAACTATAACGATACCAAATTATCATGTGTCGAGATCAGGACTTCTTATTGGCCACGTAAGTGGTGTGTGAGTTGCCACAGATTCATGACCTATATGACTACCTGATTTACCGGAGGGCCACTAACTCTAGTGGCCTCAACAAGGACAAGAAGCCGGTGGCTTGTTGAACCACCTCCTCTTCCCCCCCCATTTGCCGCGATGATTCATTTCCAGGTAGATTTTAAAACTTAACACAGTTTTGGCAGTTACGGCTTCAGCGGCCTTATAACATGGGGTTCCATGGGCTTATAACCCTGTGGGTGATAAAGCATCTCCTGTTCTCAGTGCTACATTGTGGCTCGTTGAGCTTGAAACCGTTGCTCCTTGTTTGTGTTACATCTGACCTTTTGAAGAAATTGTCTGGATCAACATCCTCTAACTTGTTCAGTACAGTATTTTAAAAGTTTCAATGAGATCTGCCCTGCCATGTCTGGTTTGCAGTGCTGTTAGCCTTGTAGCCTTCAACTATTCCTAATATGAGAAATGACTTAGAGGTACTGTATAGGGACTTCTGAATGGTTCAAATCAATTTTAATTAATTTTATTTGAACCAACTTTAATCCAAATATCCAATTTACAAATAAACTAACTCATTGGAGTTAGAATAGCATCTCTTGAATTACTGGATGAGTTAGGTTATGTTGGGATGCATTATGCGTAATTTGGAAATGGAGCAGTTTAAACTAAAACCATCATCATACACATTAGTAAATTTGTATAATCTACCTACAGATAAGATCTCAGTTTTACTAAAATGGCTTCTGTGACAGTTTTACCAATCAAACTATCACAAGATAGGCCTGGGCTCCAGGCTGGACTGAGGGTATAGAACTCTCAGAACCAACTAGATGAAAACTACATACAAAAACTACAGATATTCCTTTCCTATTGATATAAATATACTGTGTATGCACTGTATGTATATATGTACTGTATGTATGTATGTATGTATGTATGTATGTATGTATGTATGTATGTATGTATGTCGTATGTACAGTATGTATGTATGTATGGGTATATGTATGAATAAAATACATATTGGTAAGATATAGGATCATTAAATACTGCAACCATGGTCTGAATCCTTCTATATACACAGCACAGACCATGTCGAACCTCTATATATACTCAGTACAGGCCAGGTTTTGAAATCACTATTTTGAAAATTGCCTTTATTGAGTATACACAATACTTAATACAAGTAATAATAGGATAATACGTAGTAAAATCTCAAAAGAACATCTATCATTAATGTGAAATCAAATATTTCTAGATACAGCCATTAAATGTTTATTGACTTAATATCAATATTTACAATGAACAAATCCAAAGAAGCTGTGATGAAAGTTCGAACCTATGTGCTGGGTGTTCCAGGCACGCTCTAGTCAACTGCACCATGACATGGTCAAAAGAATTGCAACCTGGGGTACAACAGCACCCACTTGGATTCCCGAGGCTTCTACTGAAGCCGAACCAGAGTTTCACACAATTCCCCCATGCACTTGGGCTATGTCGTCCAGTAGTTCTATCTCTGACGCCCCCCTCTTTCAATACACACAGAAATTACATTATCATGATGTATCAATGAACAAATCAATTATATTCCCAGGTTGCAATTCTTTTGACCATGTCGTGGCGCAGTTGGCGAGAGCGTGCCTGGGAACACCCAGTGCATATGTTCAAACATTCAACACGGGTCCTGCGGATTTGTTCATTGATACATCATGATAATGTGATTTCTCTGTGCATCAATAATTACCTTTTGCAAATACTGCATTACAGTCATATTTAATCGATCTTACCTAATCAAGTACAGTATCATTAAATATTTATTATTTAAGAGCACAACAAAATTAAGGAACTACAGAACAAAATATGTAAATACTGTACAGTACTGTATACCTGCAATGGAACAACTGGAACAATGTTAGCAATGCACTGGTGATATAAATGGAACTTGCAAAAAAAGGCATTATTTTTTTTAAATACTGTAAGAACTTTTAAAGTTTATAAATAAGGACCAATCCGTAGATCTCCGGTTGAGGCCATAATGATTAGGGCAGGTGTACCGTCACTGAAGTAGCTACGATGCCACAGTGTCGAATGAGCCTCCTGGTGGCAGAGTACTGTATGCCCCAGCTGCCAAATGGCAAAATTTTTCAGCCGGATGAATAAAAAACACATCATCGTTATCCAGTGGTCCCCCATAGAGCAAGAGGCAGACACCAACTACTATAGAAACACTATAGGGGCACTACAGCTCACCGAAGACCAGTTGATCCAAGTGCCTCTTGCCCAACACAATGCCAAAATCCTCCATATATTTATACAAGTTCTTATATTCTTGTAAAGCCACTATCATGCATAGCGTTGCAGGAAGGTCCTTATTCTAATTTTCCCCGGAATACGACCCACCAAATCCTTTAACAACCAGGTATCCATTCACTTCTGGGTAAACAGGCTATGTTCCGAACCATAATGGAAACTGACCCAAGTATAGGATGGGTTAGACCAAGTATCGCGTTTTCAAAAGGGTCGCCCGTGTTGGAAAAGACGAACGCTGAAAGAATATTGTTGAAAACATCTTGATAACTGATTAAACCAAAATTATTTATTAGTCAGAAGAAAGACAGAAACGCAATCTATATGTAAAACCTCTACCAGACAAATATTTTAAGTAAAACCGAAGATATTTGTAGTTGTATAAAAGTGGCAGTTTTCATCGCTCGTCGAGCTCGAAAACCGCAGCATTCATCTCAGAACCATGCCTATTTCACGCAGATTCCTTAATAAACGTAAGAGTTTTATATGTCACAAGAGAGACAGATATATAAGCTTCGTTCTAAATACCTTACCATGGGCATATTTAAATTTAAAGCGAAGATATGTGTACTTTTATAATAGCCGAGCTCTGACTCCGGACAGATCGATCGACGGAGCAACTCTCTCTCAGAACAATGCTTATTTCACGTGAATTCGTTAATAAACATATATGTTTTATATGTCTCAAGAAAGGCAGACATATAAGCTTCACTTTAAACACCTTACCATACACATATTTAAAGTTCTAATGAAGATACATGTATTTTAAAAATTACGGAGCTCCGACCCCACAGTTATTGATTGGCACCCGGTCAATCCTCTCCGGCCAGGATACGAACCCAGGCCAAACATCACAATCTCAAAACATTCCTGAGACACCACGCAATGTGTAAGTCAATGTATCAGCATCCCCAGGTGCAGCACCAGCCAGTTGTCTATAATCATGGAAGTTGGTATGGTGGCAGGTGTGGAGGATAGGCAGGGCTGGGGGCCCATGCAGGTGTACGGGGGTGGGGTAGGTGTTGGGGGTAGGTGTAGGGGGTAGGTGTAGGGGGTAGGTGTAGGGGGTAGGTGTAGGGGGTAGGTGTAGGGGGTAGGTGTAGGGGGTAGGTGTAGGGGGTATGTGTAAGGGGGGGTGGGGTAGGTAATGGGAGGGTAAGTAGGTGTATGGGGTAGGTGAAGGGGAGGTAGGAGTAGGGGTAGGTGTAGGGGGGGTAGTTGTAGGAGGGGGGTGTAGGTGTAGGCAGGTAGGTGAAGGGTGGTAGGTGAAGGGTGGTAGGTGTAGGGGGGTAGGTGTAGCGAGCAGGTGTAGGAACAGGTGTAGGGGTGCAGGCATAAGGAACAGTTATAGGCGCAGGTGTGTGGGAGTTGACAAACCCTCCTACACTCACCAGCTTTGAAAACAAATATATGCGTGATACCATTAAATACACACACACATTAAGAACGCCAAGAATATGTAAATGATTCTCAGTGTACGTCTATGCTTGTCAATGTTTAAGGTGTGAGGGTGTTGTGAGGGTGTGTTGTTTACCGTTTGCTCGGCGAGTGGTGGTGTTGTTGTTGTTGGTCGAGGAGAGCGACGACGATTGAGGGATGAGATGCGCCCCGACTGCCCGATACCGGGAAATAGCAAAGAAGGAAATTATCCTTACAGGCTTTTCAGGCCACAGCCCCCCTACAATCTCTTCAGGTCACAGCCCCCTACAACCTCTTCAGGCCACAGCCCCCTACAACCTCTTCAAGCCACAGCCCCCTACAACCTCTTCAGGTCACAGCTCCTACAACCTCTTCAGGCCACAGCCCCCTACAACTTCTTTAGGTCACATCAGCCCCCTACAGCCTCTTCAGGCCACAGCCCCCTACAACCTCTTCAGGCCACAGCCCCCTACAACCTCTTCAGGCCACAGGAGCTGAACCTCACGTCCCTGGAAAACAGAAGAGTAAGGGGAGACATGATAACCACCTACAAAATTCTCAGGGGAATTGACAGGGTGGACAAAGACAAACTCTTCAGCACGGGTGGGACACGAACAAGGGGACAAAGGTGGAAATTTAGTACCCAGATGAGCCACAGAGACGTTAGAAAAAAAAATTTCAGTGTCAGAGTAGCTAATAAATAGAATGCACTAGGAAGTGATGTGGTGGAGGCTGACTCCATACACAGTTTCAAATGTAGATACGATAGAGCCCAGTAGGCTCAGGAATCTGTACACTAGTTGATTGACAGTTGAGAGGCGGGACCAAAGAGACAAAGTTCAACCCCCGCAAGCACAATTAGGTGAGTACAGCCCCTACAACTTCTTTAGGCAACAGCCCCCTACAACCTCTTCAGGCAACAGCCCCCTACAACCTCTTCAGGCCACAGCTCCCTACAACTTCTTCAGGCCACAGCCCCCTACAACCTCTTCAGGCCACAGCCCCCTACAACCTCTTCAGGCCACATGTGAGGCACCCAGAGGGTGAGTTTGGAGGGGGAGGAGGAGGCGGTGCTGCTTCCCTATCCAACACCATCCTCTTCCTCCTGAGAAAACATTGCTGTTAATACACTGATGGTTCCCTACACCGCACCACGGGTGCAGCTGGAAGGGCAGTTGTCCTGACAATGGGCGATGGCTTATATTTTGAGTGGGGAGTCCTTTAAAAACAATTGGACCTCTACCCTTCAGACCGAACTATTTGCCTTGCTCCCTGCACTGAAATGTGTACAAGTCTTCAAACTTGATACATTAATTGTAAGTGACTATCATCCTTAAATGCTCTCAAATCAAATCAAATCAAATCAAATCAAATCAAATCACATCAAATCAAATCACATGTTTATTCAGGTAAAGTACATACATACAAGGTGAGATACAAACATTGATGGATTTATAGATAGAGCTAGTACATACAATGCCTAAAGCCACTATTACGCAAAGCGTTTCGGGCAGGACAAACACTAAGACTAAAACTTAATACTAATTGAGATTAAAGTATAAGTTGTGTTGAGAAAATAAAAAATAAAAAAGGGGGGGGGAACATGGCAGAAAATAGTAAATATACAATTTGGTCAACAAACAGCAGTGTTTAAAATAGTAGACATGGGTTCACTTTTAGGAGTTAGGTAGGTTACAAGGAGTTAATTAGGTAGTACTTAGTTTTTTATCTTAAACTGGTTGGGAGAGGTACAGTCTTTAACATGATTGGGAAGGTCATACCCCATTCTGGGTCCCTTGATTTGTAGAGCATTTCTAGTTTGATTAAGTCGTACTCTTGGAATATCAAATAGGTATTTGTTTCTGGTGTGGTGCTCATGGGTTCTCTTACAAACTTCTAAGAAGCTTTTGAGGTCAGGATTGACATTACAGTTCAGCGTTTTATATATATAAAATATACATGAAAGAATGTGCAATGACTTAATATCTTCCAAATGCCTTCCAAATGCCTCCCAACACCTCAAACCAATTCTATTTGCTGACGACACAACCTTCATTTACTCCAGTCCTGACCTCCTTGCTCTAAATGCCACAGTAAATACTGAGCTAAATAAAGTCCATCTTTGGCTAACGGCCAACAAACTCACCCTTAACATTGAGAAAACTTTCTATATTCTGTTTAGCAATAAATCCTCTAATCAAATAAATCTCAGAATAAACAATACCCAAATTTGTAACAAATTAGATGGCAAATTCCTTGGCGTTCTCATTGACCACAAGCTGAATTTCCAGGGACACATTCTAAATATATAAAAAAAAGTTTCAAAAACTGTTGGCATTCTTTCTAAGATCAAATATTATGTACCCTGCCATGCCCTGGTGACGCTCTATTACTCCCTCATCTATCCATATCTCAACTATGGTATTTGTGCTTGGGTATTTGTGCTATGGTATTTGGCCCCAGACATCACCGAGTGATGTCTGGGGCCAGAATTAAATATTGTTCTAATAGCAGCTTTGTGTTGAGTAATTAGAGGACGTAAATGATTTTGGGTAGTAGAACCCCAAGCACAATAACCATAGTTGAGATAAGGATAGATGAGAGAGTAATAGAGCGTCACTAGGGCAGGGCGAGGTACATAATATCTGATCCTAGAAAGAATACCAACAGTTTTTGATTTTTTTTTTATATATTTAGAATGTGTCCCTGAGAATTCAGCTTGTTATCAATGAGAACGCCAAGGAATTTGCCATCTACTTTGTTACAAATAATAAATAAATAAATAATAATAAATAAATAAATGTTTATTCAGGTAAAGTACATGCATACAAGAGGTTATACAAAAATTGATAGATTTATAGATAGAGCCAGTACATACAATGCCTAAAGCCACTATTACACAAAGCATTTCGGGCAGGAAAAACATTAAAGACTAAAACTTAATACTAATTGAGATTAAGGTATAAAATGTATTGAGAAAAATAAAAAAAGGGGGGAACATGGCAGAAAAAGCAGCACAAATACAATTAGGTCGACAAACAGCGTCGTTTAAAAAAACAGACATGGGCTGACAATAGAGGCGTAAGGTAGGTTACAGGAAATTTATTAGGTAGTGCTTAGTTTTTATCTTAAACTGGTTGAGAGAGGTACAGTCTTTAACATGATTGGGAAGGTCATTACACATTCTGGGTCCCTTGATTTGTAGAGCATGTGGGTATTGTTTATCCTGAGATTTATTTAATTTGAGAATTTATTGCCAAACAAAATATAGAAAGTTTTGTCAATGTTGAGGGTGAGTTTGTTAGCAGTTAGCCAGAGATGGACTTTATTTAGCTCAGTATTTATTGTGACATTTAGAGCAAGGGGGGTCAGGACTGGAGTAAATGAGGGTTGTGTCGTCAGCAAATAGAATTGGTTTGAGGTGTTGGGAGGCATTTGGAAGGTCAATAATGTAGATGAGAAAGAGGAGAGGGCCAAGTATGCTGCCCTGAGGAACACCAATGTTGATGGGTAGGGTGAGAGAAATTGAATTATTCACAGAAATATACTAGAGCCTGTCAGTAAGATAAGACTGAAGGTATTGCAGGGAGTGACCTCTGACTCCATAATGATATAATTTAAGAAGAAGGTTTTGGTGGTTGACAGTGTTAAAAGCCTTACGCAGGTCCACAAATAACCCATCAGGGAACTCATTTTTAACAAGAGCTCCATGTATCAAGTTAATCATACTAATAAGTGCATCGTTAGTGCTTTTTGGGGGGCTGAAGCCATATTGACAAGAGCTAAGTATATTGTGTTTGGCTAGATAAGAGTAAAGCTGCTTGTAGATTAGTTTTCCAAATGTTTTTGATAAGTTTGGCAGAATTGATATAGGTCTGAAGTTGTTGACATCAGTGAGATCACCACATTTGTGGACTGGGGTTACTCTCGCTTTTTTTTAGAATATCTGGAAAGGTTTGGAGTTCAAGTAACTTGTTGTAGAGCAATGCAATGGCAGGAGCTAAAGATCTGGAGGCTTTTTTGTAAATTAGAGTTGGTATCTCCTCAAGGGCACTAGACTTGGTTTTAAGGGAGAGGATTATCTCAATAACTCCGTGGTAGTAGTCTCCGTGGCTCCGTAGTCTCCGATAGTCTCCGTGGTGTAGTGGTAAGACACTCGCCTGGCGTTCCGCGAGCGCTATGTCATGGGTTCGTATCCTGGCCGGGGAGGATTTACTGGGCGCAATTCCTTAACTGTAGCCTCTGTTTAACGCAACAGTAAAATGTGTACTTGGATGAAAAAACGATTCTTCGCGGCAGGGGATCGTATTCCAGGGACCTGCCCGAAACGCTACGCGTACTAGTGGCTGTACAAGAATGTAACAACTCTTGTATATATCTCAAAAAAAAAAAAAAAATAACATCAGTGGAATTAGCAGGCGTTAGGTACAGAGACTGTGGATAGTTACCTGTAAGATAGTCCTGAACATTAGTACTGGAAGATGGAATATCATTTGCAAGGGATGACCCAATGGATGAGAAGAACCTATTGAACTCAATAGCAGTATTAGAGGGTGAAAGCAGACCATCGTTATTGGGCAGGAGTATTGGTTTGTTATTTAAAATCTTCTTTGATCCCAATATTTGTGAAATTGTGCTCCATGTTTTCTTAATGTTGCCCTTTGTTTGGGTAAATTTATCTCCGTGGTATTTAATTTTGGTTCCTCTAATTATTTTAGATAGCAATGATGAATTTGAAAATTTGAACATTGATTTGAAAATTTGAATTTGAAACTTTGAATTTTCAAAGTTCAATGATGAACTTTGAAAATTCTTTGGAGACTATTCCTAACCTATATTTCTTCTCAAGGACATGTTTTTTATTAATAGATTTAAGTATCCCCTTTGTAAGCCAAGGATTGTTTAGCCTTTTAGTTGTGACTTGTTTCGTTAGCATAGGACAGTGGGTGTTATAAAGGCTGAGAGTTTTTAACAACAGCTCAACTCTCAACTCTTAAAGACATAACTGTAACATGCTCGTGTCCGAAGCTAGACACAAATACAACAAAATTATTAATGATGGTAACAGAGTCCATTTCATGTGGTCTCCATCTCGTGTTGGCCTCCGAATGCATGATAGAGCCGAGAAGTTAGCTAAAGAATCTGCTTTTAAGTAAGAGATAGTTGTGATTAACAGTATCAAAGGCTTTTCTTAGGTCAATGAAGAGTCCAATCGGAAACTCATTTTTGTCAAGGGCTGAGTAGATTACGTCAAGAAGATTAATAATTGCATCATTGGTGCTCTTTTGGGACCGGAAGCCAAACTGGCAGGGGCTGAGTATGTCGAATTTTGCGAGGTAGGAATAGAGCTGTTTGTAGATAATTTTTTCAAATATTTTTTATAGAATGGGTAGATTTGATATTGGTCTATAATTGTTTATGTCCGCCGGATTGCCTCCTTTATGGAGTGGTGTTACTCTTACTTTTTTGAGGATATCAGGGAAGGTGTGACACTCTATAGATTTGTTGAACAGTAGAGCTATGGGTGGGGCAAGGGCATGGGAGGTGCTCTTGTATACAATGGACGGAATTTTACTGGAGTTCCCTGCCTTGGTTTTTAGAGAGTGTATGATGGACACAACATCTGCCGGGCTGATTGGTGAAAGGAGAAGAGAGTTTGGATAGCTGCCTGAGAGATATGTTAATATGTGTCTGAGTATGTGGGATTTTACTGGCAAGATTAGCACCAACCGATGAAAAGAACCTATTAAATTCATTTGAAAATTTCTAAATAATTTGACGGTGTATACCCATCCTTATAGTTTTAGCTGGTTATGTGAGTGTTGTTTAGTTCCTAGGATACTAGAGATTGTTTTCCATGTGCTTTTCATGTTGCCTTTTGCTAAAGGCAACATGAAAAGCACATGGAAAACAAGTACAGTATTTGCATTGAATCTATTCACATAATATGAAAGTTTTGCCTTATGATACTGGTAAGCATTGATGAGTACCTTTTAGCTACTTCCTTTGAAACTAGGCCAATCCTAAGTTTCTTTTCATATTCATGTTTCTTGTTGATTGAGTTGAGAATGCCACTTGTGAGCCATGGATTGTTTAATCTTTTGTCAGTTACTTGCTTGGTAAGAAGGGGACAATGAAGGTTGTAGAGGCTTAGAGTTTTGGAGAGGAAGAGGTTAGCTAATGAATTTATGTCCTGGATATTATTGAATTCAGAATCCCAGTTAATATTGTGAAGTGCATTTGTAAGATTGCCTAAAGCTGATTCACTGTGTAACCTGAATGAGAGTTTCTTGCTTTTTGGTGGTGTTATGTCCATGTTCGCCATGAGAAAGGTAGGATAGTGGTCAGTTGTTCTGTCGTAGATTATAGCAGATATAAGGGGAGCTGTTATGTTTGTCCATATGTGATCAAAGGTAGTAGCTGATGTTTGAGTGACTCGGGTAGGTTTGGTGATTGTGGGGATTAGCATACAGGAGTTCATGCTGTTAAAGGAGACATTGAGTGTAACCTTGGATTGTCAATGAGCAATCTGAGAGCAGCTGGTTAGTTAGTTAGTTTAGTTTATTTATTATGCACCCCATACCCATCCTGTGGGCGGTAGTGGAAAGGGTTACAGAGGCACATAATGGGCTCAGGGACTGAACCCCACAATTCGTTTAGCTAAGCAAGTTACAATCTTGATGAGCTAGTTACAAAATTCAGTATAAGTCGTCACACTAACAATGGGTTCGAGATCGACCACAAGTACAGTTTCTAAATTAAGCAACTGACATATGTCAAATCAAATCAAATCAAATCAAATCAAATCAAATGTTTATTTAGGTAAGGTACATACATACAAGAGATTTTACAAAGAGTGATGGATTTATAGATAGGGCTAGTACATACAATGCCTAAAGCCACTATTACGCAAAGCGTTTCGGGCATGAAAAATTTAAATGACTAAAGCTTAATACTAATTGAACATAAAGAGTAAAATGAAAACATGGAATGAAAACATAGCTGTAAAAGCAGCACAAATGGAGAGGAGAGCACAAATGCACAAATGTGGAGAGCTAATGTCACAATCCCTACGGAAGGGATTATACATCAACGAGTGCTTGACCAGGAACAGACAGCAAATCCTCTACCGCCTGCGTCAAATCCGGCAACAAAACCCAGATGCTATTCATCAGTGCTTCGTTAGAGATGGTCTGATAAAGGTGAGAAAAACCGCAGAGGGCAAAATGTTTACTATTACTAGAGAAGAAAACCTCAACACTTTCCTCTCCCAATGTGGTTTGTCTCACCTTATCACTCCCAATGAATTAACTTAATTAACCCCCTGTCAACTAGTGGGGCTAGGTATCCTAAGTCTCCTTGGTTCATTTTCTGACTTAATTTTTAACTTACTCTTACCTAGTCATTTACCGAAATTATTTAATTGAGTTATTAAGTAGTTCTTCAGGTCTTTTTAATTATACAGTCATTACTGAACTATCTATAGTCATTAATCATTAGCTTAAATTTGCCTATGTTTATTATTCAACTTTTCTTTGATTTCATTTATTACCTAGGTTGCCTAGCCTTACCATGCTCCCTTACTCCATTGTACCCCTGGCTTTGCCTGCATTCAAATTGCAATTTGTTACTTACAGTGTACCTGTGAGTACTCGTAAGCAATCTACCTCATTTTTGCTCAATTTGTTTTTTTTTTTTTTTTTTTTTTTTGTATTGCTTAGTCTTGCTTATATTTTTTGTTTTGTATTTCCATATCTTGTGTTTTGTATAGTCCATGTTTACATGTTTTTTCTTTAATCTCATTAATTGCCTAGGTTGCCTAGCCTAGCCATACTCCCTTACTCCATTGTACCCCTGTAAGCCCCTTTTGTGTTTGTTTTGTACAGTATTGTGTATATATTTTTCCCTATTTTATAGCTTTTTTCTACTTATTTCTGATTCCACAATCAGCTTCTTTTATGCAGTCAAGTATAGACCCAGAACTTAACCTCTTATCCACTATCTATGACAATAATCACTTTAATGATCTAAATTGCAGATATTTTGCAGCACATGATGTAAACAATGTATTAACTCATAATCACAATATCTCTGTAATCAATTTGAACGTTAGATCCCTAGGTAAACACTTCGATGATGTTAGTGCCTTGATTGAAACTATTGGCAACAAATTCTCTTTTATTATACTTACTGAAACATGGTTGAAAGAGGATACTACTCAACTCTTTAACATGCCTAACTACTCAGCAATTCACAACTGTCGTCAACTTCAGAGAGGTGGTGGCACTGCTCTTTACTACCACCAAGAACTAACATGCTTAAAAGAAATTAGAACTAGAGACTGCTATGGGGAGTATATCTTCGCCAGCTTCAGAGTCAAGGGTGCCGAGTCTGTCCTGTCTGTGGGTGCAGTCTATAGAATTCCCAACACTGATGTGTCTGTATTCAACTCAAACCTTAGAAATCTAATACTTGATAACAGACTGAACAAAAACCACCTAATTATCGCAGGGGACTTTAATATTGACCTCTGCGAGCCAGAACACCCTACTGCTGTTAGCTTCCTCAACTGTATGAATTCCTGCCTCCTCATACCCTTAATCACTAGACCTACTAGAATCACTGATAGCACTGCCACGACTCTAGATCACATCTGGACCAACATAACCTCTCCGCTTACTTCAGGTATAATCACCGATAGCACTACAGACCACTACCCCACATTTCTCTTAACTAACATTAGCAAACCACCTCTAGAAACAAGGGAGTTAAGCTTTAGGCTGCACAATGAAACTGCTATAAACAATTTTATAACTGCTGCTGATAATGTCAACTGGGAGTCCGAATTAGGTAACATAGGGGACATCAACCTAGCAGTGCAATCTTTTCTACAAACAACTCTTAGCCTTTATAACACCCACTGTCCTAGGCTTACAAAACAAGTCACAAGCAAAAGGCTTAACAATCCTTGGCTTACAAAGGGAATACTGAAATCCATTAACAAAAAACACGACCTTGAGAAAAAGTGTAGGTTAGGAATTGTCTCCAAAGAATTCTCAAAGAATTACTCATTATTGCTAACTAAGATAATTAGACGAGCCAAAACTAATTACTACGAAGATAAATTTACTCAAATAAAGAGCAACATTAAACAAACTTGGAGCACAATTTCACAAATATTGGGATCAAAGAAATCTTTAAATAACAAACCGACTCTCCTGTCTAATAACGATGGTCAGCTTTCAGCCTCTGATTCTGCTATTGAGTTCAATAGGTTCTTCTCTTCCATTGGTTCATCCCTTGCAAATGATATTCCATCTTCCAGTACTGACATTAAGGACTATCTTACAGGTAACTATCCACAGTCTCTGTACCTAAAGCCTATTAACTCCACTGACGTCAATGAGATAATCCTTTCCCTTAAAACCAAGTCTGGTGCCCTTGAGGAGATACCAACTTTAATTTACAAAAAAGCCTCCAGATCTTTAGCCCCTGCTATTGCTTTGCTCTTCAACAAGTCACTTGAACTCCAAACCTTTCCAGATATTCTAAAAAAAGCGAGAGTAACGCCTGTCCACAAATGTGGTGACCCCACAGATGTTAACAACTACAGACCTATATCAATCCTGCCAAACTTGTCAAAAATTTTTGAAAAACTTATATACAAGCAGCTTTACTCATATCTAGCCAAACTCAATATACTTAGCCCTTGCCAATATGGCTTCAGACCCAAAAAAAGCACTAACGATGCACTTATTAGTATGCTTAACTCGATTCATACAGCTCTTGATAAAAAGGAGCTCCCTGTTGGGTTATTTGTGGACCTGCGTAAAGCTTTTGATACTGTCAACCACCAAAACCTTCTTCTTAAATTACATCATTATGGAGTCAGAGGACACTCCCTACAATACCTCGAGTCCTACCTTACTGATAGGCTCCAATATGTTTCTGTGAATAATACAATTTCTCCCACCCTACCCATCAACATTGGTGTTCCTCAGGGCAGCATACTTGGCCCTCTCCTCTTTCTCATCTACATTAATGACCTTCCAAATGCCTCCCAACACCTCAAACCAATTCTATTTGCTGACGACACAACCTTCATTTACTCCAGTCCTGACCCTCTTGCTCTAAATGCCACAGTAAATACTGAGCTAAATAAAGTCCATCTTTGGCTAACTGCCAACAAACTCACCCTTAACATTGACAAAACCTTCTATATTCTGTTTGGCAATAAATCCTCTAGTCTTATAAATCTCAAAATAAACAATACCCAAATTTGTAACAAATTAGATGGCAAATTCCTTGGCATTCTCATTGACCACAAGCTGAATTTCCAGGGACACATTCTAAATATATCAAAAAAAGTTTCAAAAACTGTGGGCATTCTTTCTAAGATCAGATATTATGTACCAAGCCCTGCTCTGGTGACTCTCTATTACTCCCTTATCTATCCTTATCTCAACTATGGTATTTGTGCTTGGGGTTCTACTACCCAAAATCACTTACGTCCTCTAATTACCCAACACAAAGCCGCTATTAGAACAATATCCAACTCTGGCCCCAGACATCACTCGGTACCCCTACTCAAATCTCTTAATATGTTAGATATTAAGTCACTGCACATTCTCTCATGTGTATTATACATATATAAAACGCTAAACTATAATGCCAATCCTGATCTTAAAAGCTTCATAGAAGGTTGTAACAGAACCCATGAGCACCACACCAGAAATAAATACAGTTTTGATATTCCTAGAGTACGTCTTAATCAAACTAGAAATGCTCTGCAAATCAAGGGGCCCAGAATGTGGAATGACCTTCCCAACCATGTTAAAGACTGTACCTCTCTCAACCAGTTTAAGATAAAAACTAAACACTACCTAATAAATTCCCTGTAATCTACCTCACTCCTCTATTGTCAACCCATGTCTGTTATTTTCTTTTTTTTTTTTTCTTTTTTTTTAATAAACACTGTTTGTCAACCTATTGTATTTGTGCTGCTTTTTCAGTCATGTTCCCCCTTTTTTTTTATCTTTATTTGTATTTGTTCTCAACATCTTTTATTCTTTATGCTCAATTAGTATTAAGTTCTAGATATTAATGTTTTTCTTGCCCGAAACGCATTGCGTAATAGTGGCTTTAGGCATTGTATGTACTAGCTCTATCTATATATCAATCCATTAATGTAACATCACTTGTATGTATATACCTTACCTGAATAAACATCTGAATCTGAATCTGAATCTGAATTGATATGTTTGTCTTGCACACCGCCCCCCATCCAGTGGACAGCGGTGCATTAACTCTCCAAAGTTCATTTTAACGTTATATATATATATATATATATATATATATATATATATATATATATATATATATATATATATATATATATATATATATATATATATATATATATATATATGTCGTACCTAGTAGCCAGAACGCACTTTTTGGCCTACTATTCAAGGCCCGATTTGCCTAATAAGCCAAGTTTTCCTGAATTAATATATATTCTCTAATTTTTTTCTTATGAAATGATAAATCTACCCTTTTCATTATGTATGAGGTCAATTTTTCTTTATTGGAGTTAAAATTAACGTAGATATTTGACCGAACCTAACCAACCCTACCTAACCTAACCTAACCTATCTTTATAGGTTAGGTTAGGTTAGGTAGCCGAAAAAGTTAGGCTAGGTTAGGTTAGGTAGGTTAGGTAGTCGAAAAACAATTAATTCATGAAAACTTGGCTTATTAGGCAAATCGGGCCTTGCATAGTAGGCTGAGAAGTGCGTTCTGGCTACTAGGTACGACATATATATATATATAT
The DNA here is from genome assembly GCF_040958095.1 of Procambarus clarkii. Classification (NCBI taxonomy): domain Eukaryota; kingdom Metazoa; phylum Arthropoda; class Malacostraca; order Decapoda; family Cambaridae; genus Procambarus; species Procambarus clarkii. The sequence goes on from NC_091165.1 coordinate 12,431,318, forward strand.
ATATATATATATATATATATATATATATATATATATATATATATATATATATATATATATATATATATATGTCGTACCTAGTAGCCAGAACGCACTTCTCAGCCTACTATGCAAGGCCCGATTTGCCTAATAAGCCAAGTTTTCCTGAATTAATATATTTTCTCTAATTTTTTTCTTATGAAATGATAAAGCTACCCATTTCATAACGTATGAGGTCAATTTTTTTTATTGGAGTTAAAATTAACGTAGATATATGACCAAACCTAACCAACCCTACCTAACCTAACCTAGCCTATCTTTATAGGTTAGGTTAGGTTAGGTAGCCGAAAAAGTTAGGTTAGGTTAGGTTAGGTAGGTTAGGTAGTCGAAAAACAGTTAATTCATGAAAACTTGGCTTATTAGGCAAATCGGGCCTTGCATAGTAGGCTGAGAAGTGCGTTCTGGCTACTAGGTACGACATATATATATATATATATATATATATATATATATATATATATATATATATATATATATATATATATATGTATCAATGACATTATTAAGAGGAGCCTTACCACAGCCGGTTGTCCAGCAGAGAGAGAGCCCCGTTACCTAATGTCCCGCAACTCTGATGAGCCTGTCAGTCGCCCAGACGGAATCACGGTGAACCCCTGGAAGAATGGTAGACAGTTAGTGTGGGACTACACTTGCGTTTCAACTTTAGCCAATACCTATGTTGACTTCAGTGCTACACAAGCAGGAGGAGCTGCCAATCACCGGGAAGCGGCCAAGTCACGTAAATACAGAGACCTTGAGCACCACTACAATTTTGTCCCCATTGCCTCAGAGACACTTGGTGCCTTTGGTAAAAGTGCTGCTAGCTTTTTGAAGGAGTTGGGGTCTAAGCTAATCGAAACAACTAGAGACCCTAGAGCTGCCAGTTTTCTTTTTCAGCGCCTTAGTGTGGCAAACCAGAGAGGAAATGCTCACTGCATCCATGGTTCCTGCCCGCCATCTGAGGAGCTGGAGGAGCTGTTCAACTTGTGACAAGCAGCCTTGTACCCTGCATGTAATCAATATTGTAACTTTTTTTGTGTAATGACATTTTCAAATAAAGTTAGATAAATATACACACATACCAAAAGAATAGGGGTGGTAGGAGAAGAAAATATCAAGGTGTTCAGTGAGGATCCACAAGGTCTTCTCTGAGTACTCTTTATTTTCTTCTCCGAGGCTATGGGTCCCTACACTTGCACCAGAGGTGGTACCCCTTCTAATTAATATATATATATATATATATATATATATATATATATATATATATATATATATATATATATATATATATATATATATATTTATATATATGTATATATATATATATATATATATATATATATATATATATATACATATATATATATATATATATACTTTGTTAAAAAAATACAAAAGACATGGAAATCATCGATAGACACAGCGATAGCAGGTGGCTAGATATCTGCGAGGCACTACACATTAAGAAGTCGACACCAGCAATCAACAGCCAATTAATGCACAACTATATTCTACCCACTTCAAGACTCCGCACCAATATAGAAGCATCAAGAAATATGGGACAATAGGCCCTTTGCAGTTACTTCCATTCTTCCCTTTAACTTACAAAATATTATATCCATTGTTTCGTGTTCTGTCTTGTGTTGAAAGTTTGTTTTCACCTCATCCAAAACTATTGTAACATATCACCTCACCCAATTGCAGGTATAAAATCGAAGATGTTTAAGCTCTGTTCAGTTATAGTTGTGTGTGTGTAAACTAAAGTCTTTGAAAACGTAATAAGTGTTACGAAACGCGCTTAAGTGTCGCGTCAGACTAGAAATAAAAAATTAATTTTGGAGAATTGATTTTTCAGTTACCATCAACAGTGAAGAAAAATATAAGAAACATTGAGAAAATTCGTGTTAGAATTATTAATCTTACTTTTTCGGTCATGTTTAATAGTATATATATATATATATATACATATATATATATATATATATATATATATATATATATATATATATATATATATATATATATATATATATATATATATATATATATATATATATATAAATCATAAGGAAGGGGGTGGTAGGAGAAAAGCACACAGAAACTGTATTGGAGGGGACCAGTTAGTTTAGTTTATTTATTATGCACCCCATACCCATCTTGTGGGCGGTGTGGAAAGGGTTACAGAGGCACATGATGGGCTCAGGGACTGAACCCCACAATTCATTTAGCTAAGCAAGTTACAATCTTGATGAGCTAGTTACAAAATTCAATATAAGTCATCACATCAACAATGGGTTCGGGGACCTAAACATTTCCTCTAATGCGTTTTGTGTGGTTTCCTCCCAGGCTAAGGGTCCCCCTTCTTCCAGTCAGAGGTGGTACTCCCTTCCTATTATCTATTATTATTCTTATCTTCCTATTATTATCCTATTATCTATAATATATTATATATATATTATATATATATATATTATATATATATATATTATATATATATATATATATATATATATATATATATATATATATATATATATATATATATATATATATATATGTCGTACCTAGTAGCCAGAACTCACTTCTCAGCCTACTATGCAAGGCCTGATTTGCCTAATAAGCCTAGTTTTCATGAATTAATGTTTTTTCGACTACCTAACCTACCTAACCTAACCTAACCTAACGTTTTCGGCTACCTAACCTAACCTAACCTATAAAGATAGGTTAGGTTAGGTTAGGTAGGGTTGGTTAGGTTCGGTCATATATCTACGTTAACTTTAACTCCAATAAAAAAAATTGACCTCATACATAATGAAATGGGTAGCTTTATCATTTCATGAGAAAAAAATTAGAGAAAATATATTAATTCAGTAAAACTTGGCTTATTAGGCAAATCGGGCCTTGCATAGTAGGCTGAGAAGTGAGTTCTGGCTACTAGGTACGACATATATATATATATATATATATATATATATATATATATATATATATATATATATATATATATATATATATATATATATATATATATATATATATATATATATATATATAAGGAAGACAACGTCTCGCCATGCTACCAGAAATTTTAGCCAAATATCCCCAGTTTGCTAACTGTAGGTAGTAACTAAGTGATTGTAACCTATCCACCGCTGCCCACTGGATGGGGGGCGGTGTGCAGGACAAACATATCAATTATGACACTAGCTCTCCACATATGTCAGTTGCTTAATTTAGAACCTGTACTTGAGGTCGATCTCGAACCCATTGTTGATGTGACGACTTATATTGAATTTTGTAACTAGCTCATCAAGATTGTAACTTGCTTAGCTAAATGAATTGTGGGGTTCAGTCCCTGAGCCCATTATGTGCCTCTGTAACCCTTTCCACTACCGCCCACAAGATGGGTATGGGGTGCATAATAAATGAACTAAACTAACTTTCTAGGCGATTAACAATCCATAAACAACAGGGCTCCATCAAGGAGCATATAATCTCCTCACACAACAAGGCCATCACCAGAGAAATCTTAACAAGCAACACAGAAGTTATCGACAGATACAGCAACAGGAGACTCGACATCAGTGAGGCCCTACACATCAAAAAGTCAAAACCGACAACCAACAACCAATTAACACATAATTACATTCTACACACTTCAAGACCCCGAACCAGCACAGAAGCAAGAAGATAGAATGTATTCCCATGGTTATATGCCCAATGTGTATACCTATTGTTTCGTGTTCTGTCTTTTGTTTCCTGTCACCTTAACCAACAACATTTGTATCCCATCACCTCACCCATAAACGAATATAAGCACGATCTGAGTATGTAAAAATAAAATATCTTTGAAAATATAAGAAGTGTTCATGCAGAACGCTTCTAGGCGTCAGACCATAAATAAAACGTTAAAATGAACTTTGGAGAGTAATTGATTTTTATACAGTCGTGTGGTCTAGTGATTAAGGTACTAGGTACGACAAGGTGCATGGTGCTCCTGGCTGTCTGGGTTCGAATCCTTCTGGGGTGTGGAGTTTTCAGTTGCACATTGGCTTGGGACCCATTCAAGTTTGTTCGCAAGAGAGAGAGAGAGAGAGAGAGAGAGAGAGAGAGAGAGAGAGAGAGAGAGAGAGAGAGAGAGAGAGAGAGAGAGAGAGAGAGAGAGGGATATATATATATATATATATATATATATATATATATATATATATATATATATATATATATATATATATGTCGTACCTAGTAGCCAGAACGCACTTCTCAGCCTACTATGCAAGGCCCGATTTGCCTAATAAGCCAGGTTTTCATGAATTAATTGCTTTTCGACTACCTAACCTACCTAACCTAACCTAACCTAACTTTTTCGGGTACCTAACCTAGCCTAACCTATAAAGATAGGTTAGGTTAGGTTAGGTAGGGTTGGTTAGGTTCGGTCATATATCTATGTTAATTTTAACTCCAATAACAAAAAATTGACCTCATACATAATGAAATGGGTAGCTTTATCATTTCATAAGAAAAAAAATAGAGAAAATATATTAATTCAGGAAAACTTGGCTTATTAGGCAAATCGGGCCTTGCATAGTAGGCTGAGAAGCGCGTTCTGGCTACTAGGTACGACATATATATATATATATATATATATATATATATATATATATATATATATATATATATATATATATATATATATATATATATATATCTTGTAACCATCAAATGCATAATAAAGCACAAAAAATAAAAAAGGAAGGGGGTGGTAGGAGAAAAGCACACAGAAACTGTATTGGAGGGGATCTAAACATTCCCTCTAATGCGTTATGCGTGGTTTCCTCCGAGGCTATGGGTCCCCCTTCTTCCAGCTAGAGGTGGTACTCCCTTCCATATATTTAAAATATATATATATATACATATATATATATATATATATATATATATATATATATATAGATATATATATATATATATATATATATATATATATATAGATATATATATATATATATATATATATATATATATATATATATATATATATATATATATCTATCTATATATATATATATATATATATATATATATATATATATATATATATATATATATATATATATATATGTCGTACCTAGTAGCCAGAACGCACTTCTCGGCCTATTATGCAAGGCCCGATTTGCCTAATAAGCCAAGTTTTCCTGAATTAATATATTTTCTCTAAATTTTTTCTTATGAAATGATAAAGCTATCCATTTCATTATGTATGAGGTCAATTTTGTTTTATTGGAGTTAAAATTAACGTAGATATATGACCGAACCTAACCAACCCTACATAACCTAACCTAACCTATCTTTATAGCTTAGGTTAGGTTAGGTACCCGAAAAAGTTAGGTTAGGTTAGGTTAGGTAGGTTAGGTAGTCGAAAAACAATTAATACATGAAAACTTGGCTTATTAGGCAAATCGGGCCTTGCATAATAGGCTGAGAAGTGAGTTCTGGCTACTAGGTACGACATATATATATATATATATATATATATATATATATATATATATATATATATATATATATATATATATACACATATATGTAATCTAGAGGTATATGTATAGATAATAATAGATAAGAAAGTTTGTCATATGGCTCCTGTAGCTCAGTAGCCTACGTCCTTGGCTTAGACCGAGGTTCTCTGGTTGAATACCGGGCATGTTCTCTAAACATGTCAGTGCTATTTTTTAAGAAATTATAAAAATAAGTGAATACTTTCAATAAACATTAATTATAACTTTGATTTAATCATCTTCTTCCCCCTCCTTCACCTCGAGTAAATTCCTGAATATGCTACTGCCTTTTACTCCCCGCCACATCACAGTCAGGTGGACTAGAGAAGTCTACCGTGAAATTAGCTGACATCCTATTTATCTATGTCTGTAATCTATGAATTATTAATATCCCAACACTGTGAAAATACCAGCAACTGGATCTTATCGACCGATTCATAGTGTAAAACTTGGCCTGGCAGGGAATCCCCAGTGCTAGAGAGGTAACACTGCTTGACCCAGTACACAGAATTCCCCCCCCCCCCCTCGCTAAAACCCACTGATGACGTCACGGCTCCCACTCTCCTCTCTCTCCCTCTCACTATATATCCAGGTGCGTCTTGGCGTGTCCACAGAGCCAGTTGAGAACTTTCTCTTGGAGGCGTCCGAGGTGGGTTAGTGTAGTGTTGCTGTGTGTGTTGGGAGGACGGGGTCGGGACGGCTACCTCGCAGTACTCCTCTACCTCTGCTACTTGGGACCACTCTCGCTTTTGTTTTAGAAAGTAAAGGTGAGTACTTTTAAATTCACTTTGATTGCCAAGGCTCACGTGAAGGGGGAATACTTTACCGTGAAAGGTTGCCAAGGCTCGCGCGATTAACACAGATGTAATAAGTTTAATATTTTTAATATTTCAAGGTGGGAGACAAAGTGTTGGACACGTTTCCTTTCATCTTTCAAATTGTTGCTTCTGTTCACCTAGAAGTAAACAGGTATCCGGGAATAGGCAACTGTTGGAGGGTTACATTCTGTGGAGGGTCAGTGGTTCTACTGTGTGGGACATCGATATAAGCCTATGTATATATATATATATATATATATATATATATATATATATATATATATATATATATATATATATATATAAAATATTTATAAATACTTATAAACAAGTCTACTCCTACCTTGTAAACGTCAACAAGTATCTGCCAGTTTGGCTTCCGTTCCCAAAGGCGTGTTACAATGATGCCGTTATTAGTCTGCTTGATATACACTAGACATCAGCCTTTGACAAATATGAGTTCCCAAATGGCCTCTTCATTGACCTGTGAAAGGCCTTTGATACTGTAAACCTTAACTACGTCTTACTTAAATCCTCACAATGGAATCCGAGACCTTGCTCTAAATTATGTTCGATCATAATTCATAGGTAAATAACAGACACCAATAGGTAGCACTCAGTGACATAACCTCTCCCACTCTATCATTAACCGTGGGAGTGCCACAAGGCAGCGTCTTAGGGCCTCCCCTATTTCTTATGTACATCAATTACATGCCCGACAGACCACTGGAACATTATCTAACACGGTGCACAGTTACAAACCCATTAAGATTTCAACTTAGATTCAACAGAGCAGAAGTTGTTAAACACATGGCAAAATCTTACTGAAGCGACCATACGAGTCATAAATACTCATACTCTGTCCAAGTAAAACAGAAACAACCCACACTTAGTGGGCCAGCCAGAGGCTTAGGGCCCGCGTAGGAATATACCTGCAAAAAAAAAAAAAAATCAATTACATACCAAAAGTCTTTCACAAACTTAATTCTATTTGCTGACGACAAACTTTCACATAACTTATTCTATTTGCTGACGACACTACCTTCATCCGTTCAAACCCCAACCCACACACACTAGATAATATTGTAAATATCGAATTAAAAAACTCCGCTCATGGATGTCAACTAAAAACTCACACAAAACATAGAAAAATGTGTTTTCCAAATATTTAAAATTTGGTCGAATGATTAGGAAGCAAATCATCAAACGAAATTCCCCTTCAGATAGACTGTCAATATTAACATAAAAAATGGTGGAAAGTTTCTTGGCTTATACATAGATATGAGTCTAAACTTCAGCACCCACATACAACACATTGCCCCCCCCCCCCTCAAAAACAAACTAAACTGTTGGTATATTTTCAAATATTAGATATGTTCTCCGCTCTGTTCTTCTTGCACTATACTACTCGCTAATTTCTTCCTATCTTACATACGACATCCGTGCATGGGGTTTAAAAACTGCAAATTACCTCGAGCCCATCATTACCCAGCAAAAATCTGCTATCAGAACTTACAAACTCTTGTCTTCAGACAACACACACCATCTCTGTTTACATCTCTAAACATGCTAAACATACACTCACTCTACACAATCATAAATAGTACAGTAATTTTGTATTATTTACATGTACAAAACCTTGTTCCTAAATGCTAATCTTGAACTGAGACTCTTCCGTGTTAAGTGTAATAGAACCCATTAGCACCACACCAAGATAACCTCAAGATAACCACCAGAAATAAATATCTCTTTGATATTTCTTGAGTCAGACTAAATCTGTGCAAACTCGCCATGCAAATAAAAGGACCCAGTGTTTGGAACTCACTCCCTAATGAATTAAAAACAAATCCAACCTATACTAAATTTATTCAAAAGCAAAACCAAAAACTACCTAATTTCATCCTCATAGTTTTCCATCTCGTGCTTCACACACTGTATTTAGTGCTAACCCCCCCCCCCCCACCCACCCATTCAATTTTAGAACTTAAGACTTGTAACTTCACCAGTATAATGTATACTATCAACTTATAATGTAATTATTATGTTGAACTCACATTCTGCTACAATGTACCTATATTACATTTATCAGTTAGCTAAAGGACCCGCCCGAAACGCTATGCTTGTTAGTGGCTTTGCAAAAATGTAAAGCTCAAACACCAATATTATGTAACAACCCAATGTACCTTTTTGTATATGTATAAATAAAATAGCAAAAACAGCATGCAAACTTCTGGGTGAAATTGATTTGGTTGACAAGGGTGGATTATTTAACACGGCGGTACACGCTCAAGGGGACACAGGTGGAAGCTGAGTACCCAAATGATCCACAGAGACATCACAGGCTGGCGTCGTTGGGTCAAAATGTTGGGTAAATACTCCAAACTTTCGATCTCTTTTAACGATCTGCCGTGGTATAGGGGTCAGAGTACTGGTTGTGTCAATGGTGCGCGACCACTGGCCTTCCAAGGTTCCTGTCTTCTCACAGGGGTTGAATTCTTTGTGGCTTTTAAAGCTGAAGCTGTGGCTGAAAAGAGGCTTTTAAAGCCTATAATATATATATATATATATATATATATATATATATATATATATATATATATATATATATATATATATATATATATATATTATATATATATATATATATATATATATATATATATATATATGTCGTACCTAGTAGCCAGAACTCACTTATCAGCCTACTATGCAAGGCCCAATTTGACTAATAAGCCAAGTTTTCATGAATTAATTGTTTTTCGACTACCTAACCTACCTAACCTAACCTAACTTTTTTGGCTACCTAACCTAACCTAACCTATAAAGATAGGTTAGGTTAGGTTAGGTAGGGTTGGTTAGGTTTGGTCATATATCTACGTTAATTTAAACTCCAATAAAAAAAAATTGACCTCATACATAATGAAATGAGTAGATTTATCATTTCATAAGAAAAACATTAGAGAAAATATATTAATTCAGAAAAACTTGGCTTATTAGGCAAATCGGGCCTTGCATAGTAGGCTGACAAGTGCGTTCTGGCTATTAGGTACGACATATATATATATATATATATATATATATATATATATATATATATATATATATATATATATATATATATATTATTAAATATGACCGAAAAAGTAAGATTAATAATTCTAACACGAATTTTCTCAATCTTTCGTACATTACGCTTCACTGTTGGAGGTAAATCAAAAATCAATTCTCCAAAATTCATTTTTATTTCTAGTCTGACGCGACACGGGCGCGTTTCGTAAAACTTATTACATTTTCAAAGACTTTAGTTCACAAATACACAACTGAATAGAACTTACATATCTCCGATTTTATATCTACATTTGAGTGAGGTGGAAGGGGTGATGTGGCATTAACACAAGACAGAACAAAATGTGGTATTAATAGGGTATTAATTTCATCAACACAAGACAGAACAAGAGTATTAATAGGGTATTAATTTCATCAACACAAGACAGAACACGAAACAATGGATATTGAATAGAAGTGTTTGTAGAAAGCCTATTGGTCCATATTTCTTGATGCTTCTATATTGGAGCGGAGTCTTGAGGTGGGTAGAATATAGTTGTGCAATAATTGGCTGTTGATTGCTGGTGTTGACTTCTTGATGTGTAGTGCCTCGCAAACGTCAAGCCTATACTAGGATTTCTCTGGCGATGGTTTGGTTGTGGGAAGAGATTATATGTTCCTTAATGGAGCCCTGTTGCTTATGCATCGTTAAACGCCTAGAAAGAGATGTTGTTGTCTTGCCTATATACTGGGTTTTTTGGAGCTTACAGTCCCCAAGTGGGCATTTGAAGGCATAGACGACGTTAGTCTCTTTTAAAGCGTTCTGTTTTGTGTCTGGAGAGTTTCTCATGAGTAGGCTGGCCGTTTTTCTGGTTTTATAGTAAATCGTCAGTTGTATCCTCTGATTTTTGTCTGTAGGGATAACGTTTCTATTAACAATATCTTTCAGGACCCTTTCCTCCGTTTTATGAGCTGTGGAAAAGAAGTTCCTGTAAAATAGTCTAATAGGGGGTATAGGTGTTGTGTTAGTTGTCTCTTCAGAGGTTGCATGGCGTTTCACTTTCCTTCTTATGATGTCTTCGACGAAACCATTGGAGAAGCCGTTGTTGACTAGGACCTGCCTTACCCTACAGAGTTCTTCGTCGACTTGCTTCCATTCTGAGCTGTGGCTGAGAGCACGGTCGACATATGCGTTAACAACACTCCTCTTGTACCTGTCTGGGCAGTCGCTGTTGGCATTTAGGCACATTCCTATATTCATTTCCTTAGTGTAGACTGCAGTGTAGAAACCTCCGCTCTTTTCCATGACTGTTACATCTAGAAAGGGCAGCTTCCCATCCTTTTGCATCTCGTAAGTGAAACACAGCACGGAACTCTGCTCAAATGCCTCCTTCTGCAGGAGCTGAAGGAGGCATATATATATATATATATATATATATATATATATATATATATTGTGGTTGCTCTCTTCCCACAACCAAACCATCGCCAGAGAAATCCTAGTAAACAACACAGAAATCATCGATAGATACAGCGATAGCAGGCGGCTTGACGTTTGCGAGGCACTACACATCAAGAAGTCAACACCAGCAATCAACAGCCAATTATTGCACAACTATATTCTACCCACCTCAAGACTCCGCTCCAATATAGAAGCATCAAGAAATATGGACCAATAGGCTTTCTACAAACACTTCTATTCAATATCCATTGTTTCGAGTTCTGTCTTGTGTTGATGAAATTAATACCCTATTAATACCCTTGTTCTGTCTTGTGTTGATGAAATTAATACCCTATTAATACCACATTTTGTTCTGTCTTGTGTTAATGCCACATCACCCCTTCCACCTCACTCAAATGTAGATATAAAATCGGAGATACGTAAGTTCTATTCAGTTGTGTATTTGTGAACTAAAGTCTTTGAAAATGTAATAAGTTTTACGAAACGCGCCCGTGTCGCGTCAGACTAGAAATAAAAATGAATTTCGGAGAATTGATTTTTGATTTACCTCCAACAGTGAAGGGTAATGTACGAAAGATTGAGAAAATTCGTGTTAGAATTATTAATCTTACTTTTTCGGTCATATTTAATAATATATGTCTACAGGAAAGACTGCTACCAAAATATACTAATATATATATATATATATATATATATATATATATATATATATATATATATATATATATATATATATACAGTATATATAAAATGTACCTTTTTGTATATAGACTAATATCGAGGTCCCTCCCAAGGACGAAGTACAGTGTTCTGACCCTTCCCAGGATGCACCCAATGACATAACCACTCTCATTCGTATTACAATTATTACTAGAGCCTATCTATAGAGACACGAGGAAAACATCCCTCATATGCCCATATAATACCTCAATGCGCGTCCAGTTCGCGGTGAAACATGCAGCGTCCTCTGGAATCGTCCGGCGTGCCCTGCTGGGTGATGGATGACGACGGGTGACTGGCTCAACCGTAACATAGCAAGAGCCAGGGGTCGCTGGAACTCCCATGAAGAGGAAGAGGCGTAGCGACCCCAGCAACAGGGGTCGCTGGAGTGCCCTTGATAGGGGAAGCGTAGCGTGACCGGCAGCAGGGGTCGCTGGAGCGTAGGGGTGCTCTCAGCAGGGCGGACGTGACCAGACGCTTACAAGCAGACAATCCATTACCTGGGAATAGTTTTGGTGGAGATTTAATTGCTGATATTTTTAAACTAAAACTTTATATATGAGGACATTATTAAATGCACTCAATTCACATCATTTCATGCTTGATAATTATTCAAGCATGAAATAATATGATTTGAGTGCATTTAATTATGTCCCCATCTATAAAGTATGTGGACCCAACAGAAGGAAGAGTAATAATTATTAATTAATTATATTATTATTATAATAATAACTATAATAATTGTTGTAATTAATAATTCTTGCTCTTCCTTCTGCTGGGTCATGAAGGAAGACGGCCTCGGGTGAGAGGGGGGCTGTGACGATCACTGTCTGGAACCCTTAGGTGCGGGGCTCGGTCGTCCACCTCCTGGGGCTCGTGCGGCCCAGGCTCTGCTTCAGGAGGCTGGGGTCGTTCTAGCCTTTGATGGGGTGGTTCTTCTCCGGCCCCGACCAGGCGGTCTCCGGGTTTGGAGTCCCTCTGACTTCTTTTACCAACTTCGAGGTAAACTTCAGAGTTGGAGCCCCTAGAGTAGTTCTTTGTTGCCTTCAACCTCGGTCTGACAGTTCCTGCGACGGCGCTGGAACCAATCGTATTGTCATTTGCCTTTCCATTGGAGACTTTCGGCGCCGTGGAAAGGGGGGATCTGCTGCATGGGTGACAGCTTCTTCCCCGTATCAACCTACCCTGGGTTTGCGCACCTGGAGAGGCCACTCCAGACCAACAACCAGAGTGCAACTCCATAGTCTCCTGAGACTAGTGGATGCCTACTATTAATCTTCAAGGGCTTCAATTTTTTTGTAATTAATACCAATCAATATTAATAATATTAATTAATAATATGAATTACTAATTAATATTAATTATTAATTAATATTAATAATTAATGCATACAGTTTTGCTGACATTCATTACAACTTAAACAAATATTTATATATGAGTGATTTAGTAATTTTATTATGTTGGACATTACTCCAGGCTAACCTGATTCTAGTAATTACTATATATTGAGGTTTAGTCAGATAACAAATCAATATTTTTCAATAATTGTGCTTTCTTGCCTTTTGAATGTGCGTGATTTCCCTGTCAGACCTAATCTTTTAGATCGCTAGTTATGGCTTACACAACAGAGACTGAGTGCTTAGCTGGTCTAATTAAATTTCATCTGTGTTAAATGCCGATTTCGCTGCTTCCTAAATGGTAATCCTGATTCGAATCTCTTCCTTGATAGCTGTAATAGAACCCATGAGTACTACACCAGACAAATATCTCTTTGATATCCCAAGAATCAGACTAAATCTGTGAAAACACTCCATGCAAATAAAAGGACCCATATCCGCCACAGCCCGGTTGATCCAGCACTTCTTGAAGAAAACTATCTAGTTTTCTCTTGAAGATGTCCACGGCTGCTCCCCCAATATTTCTTATACTCGCTAGGAGGATGTTGAACAACCGTGAACCTCTGATGTTTATACGGTGTTCTCTGATTGTGCCTATGGCCCCCCTGCTCTTCACTGGTTTTATTCTACATTTTCTTCCATATAGTTCACTACAGTATGTTGTTTATTTTACACCCTTTGGCTTTTATCTATTAAAAGCTCTGTACCTCAGGGTACAGTCCTTGCACCACTGCTTTTCCTGGCAACAGAAAATAACATGATGTTTAACAGTGATAAATTCCAAGTACTCAGGTATGGTAAAAATGAGGACCTTAAACACAATACGGGGTATAAAACATAATCAAATCTGCCCATAGTAGGAAAATAGCACGTCAAAGATTTGGGAATAATGATGTCTGACGACCTAACGTTTAGGGAGCATAACCAAGCAAATATTGCCAGAAAAATGATAGGATGGATTACGAGAACTTTCAAATCCAAGGATCCCATCACAATGGTTGTACTCTTCAAATCACTTGTGCTGTCCCGTCTTGAGTACTGCTCAGTACTCACTTCCCCCTTCAGAGCAGGAGAGATTGCTGAAATATCGGGAGTACAGAGAACATATACGGCACGCATAGACGCGATAAAGCACCTAAATTATTGGGATCGTCTACACATGGCGTCCCTCTCGCCACCACCCACACAAGACGCCCCCCTCCATCAGTCAACGACGAAGGCGGAAACTATAGACATACCCCCAGAGGCACAAGGAAAAGTGAAAGTCCGGAAGACATAACACGTACTGGGGGTAGTAAGAGCCCAATAGCCCAGGTAGCCGGGTCTTAGCGGACTACCTGGTCGCGGGAGCTTGCATTCTCTTCTCACTCTCAACTCTTAAGACAGAAATGCTCTGCCTTTGTGTCCCCTTTTATTTAGACTTTTTATTTTATTTCAAGTCAAAGAGCAAATCTTTGACTTAGTTATTTTTAATTCTAACGAAGGGAAGGGAACTATCAGGAGAAAGCGCCAAGCCATTACGACTACAGTATATAACACTTGGAAGGGAACATGATAAGGATCAGGGATGGGACGGCGGGAAGGAATGGTGCCCAACCACTTGAACGGTCGGGGATTAAACGCCGATCGGCAGGAAGCGAGACCGTCACTCTACCATCCACTTGGGCTGGATTTGATAATATTTAATGTGAAGCTAAACATACCATCCACACAGAGGTGGGTGGGATTCCTTGGGAGGAAGGGGGGGGGGGGGACTGGATGGAACAGATGAGCGGGAAAAGTGGGAGAGGGAGGCTGGAGACACTCAACTTTCTCCTGTTTTGTTGAGGATGAGTGAGGGGGAGGGGGCGTGGGGGGGGGGGCTTCTCATGCACATTATCCACATTAATATTGCTGTTAACTGTAATTGTAATTATTTATTTTCATTCATTTACTTATATATGTGCAATAAGATACAACTGGGGTAAATAAATACAGATTTTGGTGATTAAATAGTACAATCTAGCGAAGGTCCTCCTGGATCTTCACCCTCGCTCAGCCATCTACTGTATACTATTTCATGTGTCAGTTTTCTCAATCTGTATAAATGGGTATTATTAACGTCGGCACAGATGTCTGAAGATGAAATTCATTTAGACAAGTGCAAATGTAGACTAGGCTGCTACTTGTATTGACAGAGACCAGTGATAGCATTGGATATAATTATATCATATATTAAATAAAATAATTGAATAATAGCTGTCATTATAAATGAAACGTGTTTAATAATGCAGCATTCACAAAAGCAAATTAAGTGCTGCAGGAGGCAGACGGACACGATCACTGCGACACTGGCTGGCATGTGGACGTAGCTTTCCCCGACCGTTCATGTCTATAATTCTATGATACTTCTTTTATAAAAGTGCATACGTCTCTGACCACATAAACAAAATTAAATATAAAAAGACATCTCAGTGAAAGTTTTTTATGAGCAATTTTCAATTGACAAAAACATTTTATAAATATTTTCTTTATTTTTTTAGGTATAACATTAGTAAGTACAATTCCAATTTAAGTTGAAAAATATTTTGTTTGCTCCTCGGCCAAAGCATGTCTATTGGGTAGGCCTAGTCCAAGATAATCTTTTTACCTTTTAGCTCCAATCTGTACTGTCTGTACAAGTTGGGAAGCTAGATGCTTGGGGCTAGCCTCACACAAATTTGTAGGGAAAATGCTCTCGGGTACGGGACGGGCATAGGCTGGTAGGGGTAGACCTAAGTTAAATGATTTAAAAAACATTATTAATTATTGATTACTAATCCGATTTTCACAGTTACGTGTGAGATACTGATTGTGATGCCCCAAGAGTTGTTCGTGATCGTAAAAAAGTATTATTTGACAGACCTATACATTAGTTTCATTGCTTCTTAATAATATATTTCCTAAGAGAAGGAGGAAAGTAGGAAAGGGGAACCAAGGGGAATGGGGGAGGACGAGTGGAGGGACTAAGGGGGAAACTAAGGGGATGGGGTCGAAGGGGGAGATGGGAGAACAGGTATGGAGTCACTGGAGCACTAACTCGGGAAAGAAGAGCTTCCAATAGCAACAGGTGGACCCATTGTGCATTAAACACCATCAATACATTCCATATAACAAACACAAACATTGAGAGGGGTGTCGACGAAATACATGCAGATTTTGTTATGCAAGCCCCTTGGGAATTGCTGCCAACAGACTTTAAGACTATGGTTCTTGAAGGAAAAAAGAACCAGACTAATCCTCATCTGCTACGTAATATTGCACAGATGTTGACCAGACCACACACTAGAAGGTGAAGGGACGACGACGTTTCGGTCCGTCCTGGACCATTTTCAAGTCGATTGTGATGAGGAAGATTGATTGATAATAAATAGGCAAGAGAGAGGTGAGGAGCAAAGTAAGGTGTAGTACTTTAGCCAAGTTATTGTGACTCATCGCCTGCATTGCACAGATGCATATAGAAGCAAAGTTGGCATCTGACAGCTTCACATACTTCACAGATGGATCAGTAGACCATCAGGGACAAGAAACCGGAGCTGCAGGTAAAGCAGGAAACTGTAAATAGTTGGAGGCTCTCAAATGGATGTTCGACTTTACAAACAGAGATGCCAGCCATTCAAAAGGCTTTGGAACATACTCTTGCTGAACACTGCCAACATGTTATCATACATACAGATTCGAGAACAGCCATTGAAACCTTGCAACAAGAACACATACATGATAACATCCATCTGATCACAAATGTCATATCATTAATGCTAACACTCGAACGTCAAGGCCGTCGGGTACTTATCAACTAGGTGCCAAGTCATGTGGGAATAATAGGAAATGACGTTGCAGACGAAGCTGCAAAACTTGCAACTAAGAGAGGAAATGTAGACATTTACATACCCCAGAGTCTATCACAGATTAAGAAAGTAATTAGAAACAGAGCAATGCAAAAGATGTACAGCGACCACAACACAGCAGTTGCAACATCAGGATCTGCGGGTTGGTACAAGAATTCAACCAACTACGAACCACTTATGTTAATGAAAGAGAGCAGTAGAACAACAGAGTACACTTACATCGTATTAGGTTTGGATACCCATGTGCATGGGAAATAGGCTTACAGGTTCCGGAAGATGACAGGAAATGTCAGCACTGTGGAGAAATGCCTGACAGACCACTGGAACATTATCTAGCACAGTGTACAGTTACAAACCCATTAAGATTTCAACTTAGATTCAACAGAGCAGAAGTTGTTAAACACATGGGACAAAATCTTACTGAAGCGACCATACGAGTCATAAATACTCATACTCTGTCCAAGTAAAACAAAAACAAGTAACACTTAGTGGGCCAGCCAGAGGTTTAGGGCCCGCGTAGGAATATCCCTGCCCCAAAAAAGTATGGAATTAGGGGCGGGGGGAGAGACTGATCCCGGATACTGCCGGTACCCCCCCCCCCCCCCCCCCCCTTCCTAGTATAACTGTAAATATTTACTCCTCCGTGAAGCTCCATCCTGCTCAACCATCATCTTCTAAGCCTAGCTCAGGTCTAATTCAATACTTCTCATTATCCACACACTGCACATTATCTATACAATGCACGCGTTATCATACTCTCAATACAATGCATGCGTTATCATACTCTCAATACAATGCACGCGTTATCATATTCTCA
This sequence comes from Procambarus clarkii, assembly GCF_040958095.1. Lineage (NCBI taxonomy): Eukaryota > Metazoa > Arthropoda > Malacostraca > Decapoda > Cambaridae > Procambarus > Procambarus clarkii. The sequence goes on from NC_091165.1 coordinate 12,449,040, forward strand.
ATACAATGCACGCGTTATCATATTCTCAATACAATGCACGCGTTATCATACTCTATACAATGCACGCGTTATCATACTCTCTATTACAATGCACGCGTTATCCGTATGATATATACTATTTGAACCTGTCCTCCAAATGATAGTGCCTAACTCTGCTATGGATGGAGTGTACAAAATGTGCATTCTTGTGCCCAAAAAAGTCCACGATAAAATAAAAAAAAAGTACTATTAATTTTGTAGCACTTACCTATCACAAGTGAGCGGTCAGAGACTACAGGGAGGTGCAGCTCTAGCTCTTCATGCCCGCCTGCTAGCTAGTATGTTGTGCTATGCCTGAAAAAGAAGGCATGAACCAAACCTAAATTTTCCTAGGCATTTTATAGTTTATATAGGTGCTAAATTAGGAGAAAAATCGCGTATTTTACCCTTAGGATTACTTACTTGGGCCAAGACTTAAGATTAGGCTGTTTCACGTTTTAGTTATGCCGTTTAATATGTCAATAACCGCCACTATTTTGTAAGTGATCGAGATCCCTCCTTCCCCCCCCCCCCAAAGGCGGACTACTGGGGCCAGATTCACGAAGCAGTTACGCAAGCACTTACGAACCTGTACATCTTTTCTACAATCTTTGTCGGCTTTGTTTACAATTATTAAACAGTTAATGAACTCCGAAGCACCAGGAGGCTGTTTATAACAATAATAACAGTTAATTGGGAACTTTTCACGATTGTAAACTGTTTAATAAACGTAACCAAAGCCATCAAAGATTGAGGAAAGATGTACACGTTCGTAAGTACTTGCGTAACTGCTTCGTGAATCTGGCCTCTGGCTTTCTTCGGGATGAAACCCACAACAGTTGTCTAACTCCCGGGTATATATATTTACTGCTAAGTGGACCATTTCTGTCCCACCCGTGGATCGCGCCCCAGATCCTCCATTGTAAGTCGCATGACTTGTAATTGTAATATCATTGTTATTGTAAATCTTCTGTTATCAACATTCTTCTGTACTCTCAAACTTGAATATATTGTATCTGTAACATGACTATGTGTATCGATGTATACCTACTTGAAGAATATATGTATATCTTCGTATCCGGGTAGTTAATTAGTCCAATTTAAACTAATATGTGTGTGCTATCGCGTACAGGAAGTTTGTTTCCTCTCTCGATCATAGCACTTTACGCACTCTAAAATCAACTAATGTTTCATTGATTTCTCAAAAAGAAAATCTTGGTTTCCTGGAAGTAAAGCCTTTCCTGTGTAAACCTGGGGAATTCCTACTATTGTTGTTCTATCATAAGGACATGTGGCAACAGTAAACTTTCCATTTAATTCTTGTCGTTTGTCGCTTCAGTGCGACGTCTAATTCATGCCAGCAACATTTATCGCGCTAATTATTACCACGCACGACACCTTTTAAATAGTCCAATATTAACTATCTTGAGACTAATAAAAGGTTATTAAACTATTAAAACATTAATTTGAAAACATAATATTAAAACATTTCTAGACTGAAACAGTAAAGTTTCACATTCTGTAATTCTCCAAGGGTATACTGATCTATATCTAAAAGAGAGAATGTCTGTATGTTTGTCTGCCTGTCTAAGGATTGAAGTCAGACTTATCCAACTTTCACACATGAAGCATGTGGGTATGGGAGTGTCATAGGCCAATTGGGGTCGGTACCAGTACCACACCCTAAGAAATGTCGGCATCTAATCCATCCCCCAATGAGAGTATCATGAGGCCAGAGAGACACTCCCAGGAAGACATACCTGTACAACATAACTAACTCTACTACTTGACAACCGTCTTCAGAACGTCTCATGTGACACTCTTATAGTAAGGCAGTCAGAGCACACACATTCACTCCCTTCACTCATGAAGAGTGCGTCTAACCTTTCATTTACCGTCTACGGATAGGCTATTATTAGTGCGATGGTTTAAACCATTTAATCTTCTTAACTTGTTTTCTTTATTCTTTTTGTCTGATTATCTTGAAAGTAGTTAATCTTATTCGTGAGTATTTTTGTTTTGCTTAAGGGTCATGCTTAAGGTTTGTTATGTGATCAGTGAGGAGGTGTAAGGTATTGAAGAGAGTGAAGCGCGCCCCGAGACAGTCGTCTCCAGCACTAGGCTATACTCGTATGATGAGGAAGACGCTATTGTCTCCCTGTGTGCTCTGCTCAACCAGTAAACTGTAGCTCCCTTCTCTACTGTATACTCGATACCGTAACCGGCTGTGCCCGGGTCCCTCTCCCCCACACCCTCCTTTTCTCCCAATCTCTCTTTCGTCTGTCTTCCCCCCCTCCCGTTCCCTTCTCTTCCACTAACCCCCCCATCTTCCTCTTCTCTTGCCCTCTCCCCCCCTCTCATACTCTCTCAACCTTTCTCCTCTTCTCTCTTAATTCTCCTCTCCCACCTCTCTCTCCTTTCCCCCCTTCCCTTATCTTTCTCTCTCTCCCCGATTTCAGACTTCATGACTATCGCGGGGGTCGTTATAGATGCCGATATTTCTTAAAATGTGTCATTGGGGACGACCCAGGCTTGCTTATAACATGCACATACCTCCCATGTGTCATCTTGGAAAGTTGCTTGAGGCTATAATTTTATATATATATATATATATATATATATATATATATATATATATATATATATATATATATATATATATAATTTATCTACTTTGTTAAGCCTATATTAATTAATATTTAACAGCCGGCTGCATAACTTCTAGTTATATGTGATCCGCAGTTTGCGGATATCATTGAAAACACAGCTAGAGTACTTGGTCTGAGACAGGTGGCAAGTATTACTGATAACCACACACCCACACTGAGGGACGGTGGGGCGGGAAGGTTAGTAACACACTGGACTCAGAAGCGAGACCCAAAATGTTCTTTGAGCTAAATAATATCCAGTTATGCAGCCCATCCTCCTTTTTTCGTAGTACTTATAGTAACGATAAGGGCTATAGTACATATGCCGAATACAACGCAATTAGAAAGTAGAAATCGGTACTATTAAATTTCGGCAAACCGGAAAATATTTGTCTATTTATGTTTCAAAGACAAACTAAACTAATTTAATCTAACCTTCCTAGGCCTTATATGCGATATATGAGGCCTAATATAGTACACATGGGTGCTATACTAAGGCTAGGAAATATTTAAGTTTTTTTTTAGCTTAATTTTTTTCGGATTCTTATATAGTGAATAGTACCAAATTCTACTATCTAATTGCTTAGTACGTCAATCTTTGTACTATGGTGCACATAGTTACAAAAACTAGTATCTAAACAGAAGGATGAGTTGAATTATTATACTCACTTTCACACTCACCTTACACTGAAAACTACAGCATGTTCCTGGATAGGCTACTTGCTCAATACTGGTCTCAAACAGGTCATCTTAGTTTTCCTAGTTTAAATGTATGACGTATTCTTGAAGTTGAAGGATTCATCTATATAAATTTAATAGATTCATGTTACTATTTTGTATGTAGTGATTATATCTTCTTTTTCTTGTCTTTCAACTTTGGCAAATTCAACACCTCTAGTCACTCTACGTAGATCTCGTTTTTCAGTTCTGAAAGCCATTTGGTAGCATGTCTTTGCATCTAAAGTGTGTTGACATTTGTGTACTTACCTAATTTTGCTGGCGGGGATGAGCTTCGGCTCTTTGGTCCCGCCTCTCAACTGTCAATCAACTGGTGTACAGATTCCAGAGCCTATTGAGCTCTATCATTACATTTGAAACTGTGTATGGAGTCTACCTCCACCACAACACTTCCTAGTGTTGTTAACTACTATTTGTTAACTATTAGCCATTTGTTAACTACTCTGACACTGAAACAGTTCTTTCTAACGTCCCTGTGGCTCATTTGGGTACTCAATTTCCACCTGTGTCTCCTTTTGTGTGTATCACCTGTGTCTCCTTTTGTGTGTATCACCTGTGTTAGATAATCTGTCTTTATCTACCCTGTCAATTCCCCTGAGAATTTTATGTGGTTATCATGTCACCCCGAAATCTTCTATCTTCCAGCGACGTGAGGTACAATTCCCGCAGCCTTTCTTCGTAACTCATACCTCTTAGTTCTGGGACTAGTCTAGTGGCATACCTTTGAACGTTCTCCAGTTTCATCTTATGCTTGACAAAGTATGGACTCCATACCACAAGTTTCTAAAGGCAGTTCTGATGTTAGCCAGCCTCGCTTACGCCGCTGATGATATTCTTTTGATGTGGGCTTCATGAGACAGGTTCGGTGTATTTACTACTTGTATTTACTATTCATGCCTGCAGAATCGACCGAATAGCTCTTGGACCTCGCCTTTCTAACCACTCTATTTTTCATCTAATATGTCTACTACATATATACTTCTAACACACGCCCACACATACTCAGGAGCAGCTGTCTAACCCCCAGGTACCTGGAAGTTAGACAGTACCTGTGTGTATTTTTCTATTCATCTAAATATGTATGAGTCTCCTTCAGTGAGGGACCTACAAACCACCTTTCACCACGAGGGTAAGCATATTTACTCAGCCACAAAACAGTGTTCAGCTGGAGCTCAAGGACATTCTGGACATAGCGCCCCTTCTCTCTCTCTCTCAAACATGGCATTTATTCATGTTCTGTGTCAGCCGCTCAGCGTGGGGGCGTTATTACTAGTCTAATATGACTGGTTTATGAGATAGCTTGTCCCCCTGTGCTGTTGTGTGGTTGTGGACAGGTGACCCACATGTCGTACTTTGAGTGAGCGTACAGTGATTAAACACTGATATACAGTTATAGGTATAGGATAATTTATGATAGGTATGTTTTTTAGTGTGTGGTTGGTGTATGATGAAATGTGTAGACCGTGTGTGGGGTGAACAGGTGCTGCTGCGTCAGTATAATATGTGGGCGAGGCGGACGTTGCCTTGTTGACACCCACTCCTGTCAGCCTCCTGGTGCCCTACTTGTTGTCCGCCACCACCACCACAAACACCATCACCACAAACACCATCAGCACCACCACCACAAACACCAACACCACCACAAACACCATCACCACCACAAACACCACCACCACCACAAACACCAACACCACCACCACCACAAACACCAACACCATCACCACCACAAACACCACCACCACCACAAACACCAACACCACCACAAACACCAACACCATCACCACCACAAACACCACCACCACCACAAACACCAACACCACCACCACCACAAACACCAACACCATCACCACCACAAACACCACCACCACCACAAACACCACCACCACCACAAACACCACCACCACCACAAACACCAACACCACCACCACCACAAACACCAACACCATCACCACCACCACCACAAACACCAACACCACCACCACCACAAACACCACCACCACCACAAACACCAACACCATCACCACCACAAACACCACCACCACCACAAACACCAACACCATCACCACCACAAACACCACAACACCGCTAGTCTCTTATCATACAGAAGGTTCCCAGTGTCCTGAATTAACTTTGTCTTCCTTCTCTGCATTTTTTGCCGTGAGTCCCAGTAACCTATTAGACTTATTTCGAACATTTATACATTGACTTCTTACTAATCATGACACCCACATTTTATTCGCACTCGGATCTGACAATATCAGTGTTGCTCAGCTAATATTAGGAACCTTGATCGTAATTTCCTAAGCTTAGAACGCTACTTTTGTTGGCCATAAACTGTATATATAAACCCGTTTGTTCATTTAAAAGTCTAGGTCGTCCTGCAACGACTTTGAATCTTTTGAATTTATTTCGCGGCGTATTTTCGTATCAATGGCAAATTTATTAAAGTTGGTGTACTGTCCGGTATTTTATATCGTTGATATTTGTATGGTAAATAGCAGAAGTTCCTGGAGGGCTCCGCTTGGTGGCTCCCATTTATGGCTGACGCCTTAAGGCTAACTTAACATATCGGAGGTGATGGCTCCCCCGGTACCTTCTTGCATGGCATTCTCCTGATTAACTATAGTATAAGATACGAATATTTCCGTATATTTGTTCGACTTGCATTTCCAGTTTCCTCCTTATATCCTCTTGTCCAAGTCTCTCTCAATTTCATCTTCTCTGTTTTCCCTCAATATTTTGTATGTAGTGATCGCATCTCATCTGTTCCCCTCAATATTTTGTATGCAGTGATCGTATCTCATCTGTTCCCCTCAATATTTTGTATGTAGTGATCGCATCTCATCTGTTCCCCTCAATATTTTGTATGTAGTAATCGTATCTCATCTGTTCCCTCAATATTTTGTATGTAGTAATCGTATCTCATCTGTTCCCTCAATATTTTGTATGTAGTGATCGTATCTCATCTGTTCCCTCAATATTTTGTATGTAGTGATCGTACCTCATCTGTTCCCTCAATATTTTGTATGTAGTGATCGTATCTCATCTGTTCCCTCAATATTTTGTATGTAGTGATCGTATCTCATCTGTTCCCTCAATATTTTGTATGTAGTAATCGTATCTCCTCTATTCCTTTTATCCTCTAAAGTTGTAATATTGAGAGTCCTTTACCAGTCTCCGTAGCTTAGTCTTACTGAGTCAGGCACGTCTTGTTGCATGCCTCTGCTTTGTTAATGACTGCGTGTTACCATGAGGCGCCAGGAGCTAAGATATTACGCAGTCAAGAGAGCCAGAGACATTAACAAAATATTCACAGACTGACAGTGGAGGCGCTGAAGGCAGCAAGGGAGAGTGAACACAGCTGTCTACAGGTCGTCCAACCTACCAGCAGGTGCTGTCCTGACTTTCACCCGTGGCTGTGTAGGCAGGGGGCGAGGAGGGATTACTGCTGGTCGGGGTAGGCAGGGGGCGGGGAGGGATTACTGCTGGTCGGGGTAGGCAGGGGGCGGGGAGGGATTACTGCTGGTCGGGGTAGGCAGGGGGCGGGGAGGGATTACTGCTGGTCGGGGTAGGCAGGGGGCGGGGAGGGATTACTGCTGGTCGGGGTAGGCAGGGGGCGGGGAGGGATTACTGCTGGTCGGGGTAGGCAGGGGGCGGGGAGGGATTACTGCTGGTCGGGGTAGGCAGGGGGCGGGGAGGGATTACTGCTGGTCGGGGTAGGCAGGGGGCGGGGAGGGATTACTGCTGGTCGGGGTAGGCAGGGGGCGGGGAGGGATTACTGCTGGTCGGGGTAGGCAGGGGGCGGGGAGGGATTACTGCTGGTCAGAGTCCGTAGGCACATTGAACAATGAAATCCAGAGCCCATTATCCTTGACAAACACCCATTCCAACATATGAATGTAGGCAGAGAACAGGAATCAAAATTCACTTAAATGACGGAACAAACGAAGCAAAATCAAGCCAAGGCAAACGGAAGATTCAGTAACCGTCAGCTCAGCTTACCTTACCTCAGCTCAGCTTACCTACCAACGCACATGGTGTCAGCAAGGCAAGCAGACCGCTTGCTATCATAACCCACTCTATATTCCACATTTCCAAACTTCTTTCTTCACTTGCATCTTTACATCTTCATGATGCCCGCGAAAGGGGTGGTGGGATCATGAACAGTAAACACGGATCATATTAGTAGACGAGGCTTTGTTTACTAATATGGAAGACTGGTACTTCATGCCCAGAGAAGGCACTCAAGTTGCTATGTAGAATTCTTCTCCGTCCGGGGCTTTACAATAATGCCGTCTTACAGACTTAAATAATCTTACCAAAGATGTTTGAGTTTCCTAAAAGTGGTGTCATTACCTCATTTTGGCTTGGATACTCGGGAATCCTGGATTCGAATCACCGGCGGGACGGAAAAGATTAGGCACGTTTCCTTTAATCTACTTCCTCTATTCACCTAGCAGTAAACAGGTATTCGAGAGTTTGACAACTGTTGTTGGGAGACGGCCAGTAGTCCAACCTTGGGGGGGGGGGAGACCTAAGTTTATTATTATTATTATACATAGGCTTCCTGTGGCCGACAAAACTAATTATTGCAGGTGGAGAATTATTACTACGTATTATTCTTAACGAGGGTCTCTCTCTCACAGTTACATAACTGTTCGGGTCGTAACACAACTGTCACTTTCAGTAACACTCACGGAGAAAGTTGTGTAACGACCAGGGAAAGTTATGTACCGTTCCTGAGATGTGTATACCGTTTATGCAGAGGTGTGCACCGTTCCTTAAGAAGTGTGTGCCGTTTTTAGAGGTATATACGGATCCTTGATGTGTACCGCTTCTTGAGAGGTATGTACCGTTTATTGAGAAGTGTGTACTATTCCTTAGGTGTTTCTACAATTTCCTTAGGTGAGTACTGTTGCCTGAGAGGTGTGTACCGTTCCTTGAGAGGTGCGTTCCGTTCCTTGAGATGTTTACCGTTCCTTGAGATGTTTACCGTTCCTTGAGATGTTTACCGTTCCTTGAGATGTTTACCGTTCCTTGAGATGTGTACCGTTCCTTGAGATGTTTACCGTTCCTTAAGATGTTTACCGTTCCTTGAGATGTTTACCGTTCCTTGAGATGTTTACCGTTCCTTGAGATGTGTACCGTTCCTTGATCGAGAGGTGTGTACCGTTTTTTGAGAGGTATTATGATGGGCTAATCAAGTATTATTACTAGGCCAAACTTGATTTTATTATTGCCAGTGTACTTTGCATACGTAATTTGCATAAGACAGGAGTGCAAACTGTTCCTTGAGAGAGGTGTATTCCGTTCCTTGAGAGGTCTTAGTAGAGGTACCTTAAAGTGACCTTTGTTTAGCTGGATATGCTCGTGTGGCCCAAGTCATTGAGTCTGTCATGCCTTTAGGCTGGTCACACATAACGTCCTGGGTCACCTCAGACCACAAGCCACTCTGAAGCCTTGTTTCCTTGGCGCTCTCTCTTCTCTAGACCACAGAGCCTTGTCTGAACATTTCTGAAACATGTTTAGCAGACTTACCAATAATTATTAGTACCCCTGGAGCAAACTGTCTGGACCCACGACACACTGTCTCTTACTTAACTGTTACGTGTACAGAATAACATTAACTATCCCTTCTCTTTGAATATTCCTAAGCTGCTCCCACGCTGGGTGAATGGTAAATTCCTTTATAAATTTTGTATAAATCGTTCGGCAATCTGCTCTTGCCTTCTGACTATCACTAGTCTACTAACACAGCTCGCCTGGACTCACACCTGGTTTATCTTTTAAGTTACTATTGCTGGCTGGAGACCACGTGGAACCTCGCACTTGTGTGTGTTAAAATTTGAACTTTGTCACTTCAGCAACAGAATGATGCCTACAGTCTTGCTACACATCTTTGACTGATTACTTCACTGACTCATATCACCCGGTTTATTTACCTAAGGGACGCCATCTTTAGTGGCCTCGATGGGAACAGGTAGCCCAGGGATTTTTATTAACTGGTTTTTAAACTGGCTTGGCATTCACGGCTTCGTTGGATAGGCGGTTTATGATTCCATGTGTTTATAGCCCTTTGGGCGAAACAAATATTTCCAGTTATCTGCCCTAGAGTGTGGCTTGATGAGCTTGAAGCTGTCGCCCCTTGAATGTGTTACAGCTGACCTTTTAAAGAAGTAGTCTGGTTTAATATTCTCCAATTTGCTCAGTATTTTAAAGGGCGGGATGAGATCAGTCCTGTCATATCTGGTTTGCAGTTAGTCCTGTGGCCCTCAATCGTTCTAGGTATGACAGTTGACGTGCTATGCTTGGTTATTATATATTGCAGATAATAATTACTTTGTAATACTACATTCTTAATATTGCCTAATATCTCTGACAAACACGTGATTTAGATGCGCCAAGTGTATTAGAACAAGAAAAGTATTAACAATTAATACAGATGAACTTTCTTGTATTTATACTGGGTCTGTTAATTATACATGTATTCTGATATGTAATCCTACTCCTGTTAATCAACATAAGGAAATATAAAAATGACATAATAAATGCATTCTTGCCACTGAATCCCAGACGTATCATACATTAACTGATATCACACCGGAGGTGCAGTTAAAGCAGGAAACTGTAAATAGTTGGAGATTCTCAAATGGGTGTTCGACTTTACAAACAGAGATGCTAGCCATTCAAAGAGCTTTGGAACATGCTCTTGCTGAACACCGACAACATATTATACATACAGATTCGCGAACTGCCATTGAAACCTTGCAACAACAACACATTCGTGATAACATCCATCTGATTACAAATGTCATATCATTAATGCAAACACTCAAACGTCAAGGCCGTCAGGTACTTATCAACTAGGTGCCAAGTCATGTGGGAATAATAGGAAACGACATTGCAGACGAAGCTGCAAAATTTGCAACTAAGAGAAAAAATGTAGACATTTACATACCCCAGAGTCTATTACAGATTAAGAAAGTAATTAGAAACAGAGCAATGCAAAAGATGTACATTGACCACAACACAGCAGTTGCAACATCAGGATCTGCGGGTTGGTACAAGAATTCAACCAACTACGAACCACTTAGTTTGATGAAAGGAAGCAGTAGAACAACAGAAGTACACTTACATCGCATCAGGCTTGGATACCCATGTGCATGGGAAATAGGCTTACAGGTTCCGGAAGATGAGAGGAAATGTAGGCACTGTGGAGAAATGCCCGAAAAATCACTGGAACATTATCTAACACAGTGCAGAGTTACAAAACCATCAAGATTTCAACTTAGATTCAACAGAGTAGAAGTTGTTAAACACATGGGACAAAATCTTACTGAAGCGACCATACGAGTCATAAATACTCATACTCTATCCAAGTAAACCAGAAACAAGCAACACTTAGTGGGCCAGCCAGAGGTTTAGGGCCCACGCAGGAATATCCCTGCAAAAGAAAATGATATCCCGTAAAGAAAGTCGATACAAATTTCAGTTCAACAGACGTGATTAGCTCTACAGCATAAATATATATATATATATATATATTGGTAAACAGCGATTCTACGTCCAACGAGGCTCTTATCCCTTATATATATATATATATATATATATATATATATATATATATATATATATATATATATATATACAGTATATATATATATATATATATATATATATATATATATATATATAAATATTTTGGACGACCAGACGAACATTCCGTCAATCACTGTTTACTCAACTGTAATAAGTTGCAGCAGCTAAGCTATCGCTATCAAAATTACACTGTAACAGTGGCAGATGAAGCCCAATTCCTTATAAGTATTGGTTAACTCTAAAACCACTAATACCCATAATGTAAACTGACAATTCAATAACCAAGGTAAACCAAATAACCAAACATAGTTCCACTGTGATACTGTACACACAATATCTGTACACTAATCAGTGCATCAATTTACTGCTTGCTCCTGTTAGGCTTGATCACGTACTAACTGTACTAGGCTGTGTCCATTGAATACGTCATCCACTTACTGCATATTTTAAAGTGTTCCATTAGATTACTCACTTGAGTATAAAATGAATAATTCTGAAATCCTTCCTACTTACTAGACATAATTATCACTTTGCAGTTGAGAAACAAATTACCTGCCCAGTCTGTTACAAAATCAATCAATACATGTTGTTACAATACTAACTGTTCTGTCCAGATGGTATAATACGCTACCACTCACTCTGCCTCTGGTATATAAACAAAGAGCCGAAGCTCAACCCTTTTACGGGCTCACCATAGCCCGTGCTACTGGAACTTATTGTTCTGAGTAGCGAATCTTAAACAACAACAAACAACAGCTCAACCCTCGATCATCACGCACCGCTCCTGTGCCAGGTAAGTTACGGGCTCACCACAGCCCGTGTTACTTGGAGCTTGTTCCAAGTAGCTGAATCTATAACAACAACAACAGCTCAACCCCGCAAGCACAACTAGGCGAGTACAACGGGAATAATCATTCCTCGTCATAAATCAAGACAGATTCTACTCAGATTCAGGCTGTAAAGCAAATATTGAATATTACCAAATTATAAGTCATTACGCTATACTCACTTTGTATTGCAACCCATTAATTGTGCCACTTGCTAACTCTCGACAGTCCTAACAATGTCAACAAGACAATTTACCACAGCTCAGAAAATGTCTTTACTCAATACTACATTACCAGATTCATTTGCTACCCACCTTCTGTGCTCCTCCCTTCTAATTCCCTGCTGACAAGTAGAAGAGGACTTCAACCTCCCGATAGGGACCTGACAATTTGTTAGATGACTATATCCACTTTCTCACGCAGCCCATGACTCTTGCACGCCCCCGCAAGTTAATGGCGTGTGCCCAGTCTGCAAGATCCCTTAACATAGAGCTCGTCAAGGCAGGGAATTTTTGCAACGTCCTTCACTTCCTGCTTTACTCACGCGTGAGAGCTATATTCCCGGCCCTACACAACGTATCCGGGGGCCAGATTCACGAAGCAGTTACGTAAGCACTTACGAATGTGTACATCTTTCCTCAATCTTTGACGGCTTAGTATACATATATTAAACAGTTTACAAGCATGAAAACTTCCCAATCAACTATTGTTATAAACAGCCTCCTGCTGCTTCGGAGCTCATTAACTTTAATAATTGTAAACAAAGCCGTCAATGATCGAGGAAAAATGTACAGTAAAAGTGCCTGCGTAACTGCTTCGTGAATCTGGCCCCTGAACTCTAAACCAAGGCGCCTCTGATTTATAAAAAATAGTATTTAAATATGTAAATGATATTTAAGAGTTCGTTGCAAAGCTAGACCTGGATTCATCAAGCAGTTACGTATCTACCCCCTGTAAATCTGTTCTCAATCTTTGGCGGCTTTGTTTACATATATTAAACGGTTTCTGTGCTCCAAAGCACTAGGAGGCTGTTTATAACAATAAAAACATTTGACTACGAAGCTCTGATGCTCATAAACAAAGCTGCCAAAAATATAAAATAAAAAGCTATATAGATTCGTTAGATGCCCAAATGCTTGATGACTTGTTCTTCTTCAACTGGAATAATCTAGAGTTACCTGCGACTGTTTCTTGATTTCCATAAACCTGATAATGGACATTCTTCATTAACTATTACTAATACCTGTGAATGAGCGCCCACTATATTCTACCCACTATATAGTGGGTATATTCTACCCCACAGAGCCATTGAACCTTCACCTGCCGCAATGACAGGTACCATTCGCACATGGGGAGCCTAATACAGTTCTCAGATGTTATTACCTCACTCTCCCGGACATCCCCAGGTAACAGTTATTTCCTTTTCCGATTACTGTTGCGTTTAGCGTCACCGTTACTTCCTGTTGGTGTACCGGGAGGCAACCGGTAACACCAGTCGCTATTACTTTCACCGTAGCCTCATGGGTGTGTTGGGGCCAAGATCATCCCTCCACTGCCGCACTCTCAGCCATGTTCCCGGATCTTATGCAAACTCGCATTTTTAACCACGTTTCGCAGTTTCGGAAGAGAATCTTCATTTTGTTTGGCTCAATTATCAGCTCTGTATAAAATTTATTGTAATTTTGTGCATCAAAATCTTTTCCGAAATAGAAAAAAATCCCAGTGAGGGTATGCAACACGACCCAAATGCAGGGTACAACATAACGTATTTGTTTGTGGTACATTAAGGTCTGTGGTGCATATCATACTGTGGTACATCACAGACTGAGGTACATCTCAATCAATTGTACATCAAAGTCTGTGGTACATCACAGTCTGAGGTACATCTCAATCAATTGTGCATCTCAGTTTGTGGTACAGCTCATCCTATGGTAATCTGAGCATATGGTACATTGCAGTCTATGGTACATCTCAACTAAATTAACCTACGCTACAATAACTTGCAACTATACTGACCTGCCGCTACACCAACTTGCATCTGCAGTAACCTACAGCTACACTAACTTGCATCTACAGTAACCTAGAGCTACACTAATTTCCAGCTACACTAGCCTGGTGGATAGCGCGCAGGACTCGTAATTCTGTGGCGCGGGTTCGATTCCCGCACCAGGCAGAAACAAATGGGCAAAGTTTCTTTCACCCTGAATGCTCCTGTTACCTATGAGACCCGCAGTAGATAGGTACCTTTGAGTTAGTCAGCTGTCACGGGCAGCTACACTGACTTGCAGCTACACTAACCTTCAATTACCCTAACCTGCAGCTGCACTAATCCACAACTTGTTCTTCAACTGGAATAAGGGAAATCTGGAGGGAAATAACTTTGTAACGCACCACCAACATGGGTTCAGGGATGGTAAATCGTGCCTCACAGGTTTAATAGAATTTTATGACCAGGCAACAAAAATTAGGCAGGAAAGAGAAGGGTGGGCCGACTGCATTTTCCTGGATTGCCAAAAAGCCTTTGGCACAGTACCCCATAAAAGGCTGTTAAAAAAGTTGGAGCAACAGGCAGGAGTAAAAGGGAAGGTGCTCCAGTGGATAAGGGAGTACTTAAGCAACAGGAAACAGCGAGTAACGGTGAGGGGGGAGACATCAGAGTGGCGAGATGTCACCAGCGGAGTCCCACAGGGCTCAGTACTTGGACCCATCCTGTTTCTAATATATGTGAACGATCTTCCGGAGGGTATAGACTCATTCCTCTCAATGTTTGCTGATGATGCAAAAATTATGAGAAGAATCAAGACGGATGAAGATAGACAGAGACTACAGGATGACCTGGATAAACTGGAGGAATGGTCTAGAAAATGGCTGCTAAAGTTCAATTCGGGAAAGTGTAAGGTGATGAAATTAGGCGAAGGGAGCAGGAGGCTGAACACAAGGTATCATCTGGGAGGGGAAATCCTGCAAGAGTCAAATAGAGAGAAGGATCTGGGGGGTTGATATCACACCGAACCTGTCCCCAGAGGCCCACATCAAAAGAATATCATCAGCGGCATATGCTAGACTGGCCAACATAAGAACTGCCTTCAGAAATTTGTGTAAGGAATCTTTCAGAACCCTGTATACCACTTATGTAAGACCAATCCTGGAGTATGCAGCTCCAGCATGGAGTCCATACCTAGTTAAACACAAGACAAAGTTAGAGAAGATTCAGCGGTATGCCACCAGGCTCGTCCCGGAACTGAGAGGATTGAGCTACGAGGAAAGGCTAAAGGAGCTGAACCTCACATCCCTGGAAAACAGAAGAGTAAGGGGAGACATGATAACTACCTACAAAATTCTCAGGGGAACTGACAGGGTAGACAAAGACAAACTCTTCAGCACGGGTGGGACACGAACAAGGGGACACAGGTGGAAACTTAGTACCCAGATGAGCCACAGAGACGTTAGAAAGAATTTTTTCAGTGTCAGAGTAGTTAATAAATGGAATGCACTAGGAAGTGATTTGGTGGAGGCTGACTCCATACACAGTTTCAAATGTAGATATGATAGAGCCCAGTAGGCTCAGGAATCTGTACACCAGTTGATTGACAGTTGAGAGGCGGGACCAAAGAGCCAAAGCTCAACCCCCGCAAGCACAATTAGGTGAGTACAACTACACTAACCTGGAGCTACACTAACATATAGCTATACTAACATATAGCTAAACTAATATGTAGCTACACTAACCTAAAGTTGTACTAACTTCCAGCTATACTAACCTACAACTATATTAATCTAAAATTACACTAACCTACAGCTAACATAGGCTGCAGCTATACTAACATGAAACTTTACTAACTTGAGGCTATACTAACTTACAGCTACACTTACCTGATCCTTCAGTAACCTGCAGGTATTGTCATCAGCAACTCAACTAACCTGTAACTATAATGACCAGCAGATCTGAGGCAAAGTGAAATTGACACCAGTAATTCCATCTATCATCATACTATCATGCAAGAGGAGCCACACATCTATGGATCATCCAGTAAAATCAGCAGACTTCTAGATGTTACTACTGCTCGGCTTAGACTCGGTTACAAGTATCTCTGGGAATTCTCATTATATGCTGATGTAGACCTGACCAAATGTAAACTGTGTCAACAAAATTATTCGCACACCCTCCGTCACTATGTGATGGAGTGCGAAAAGATACGTGAATTTAGAGACAATTCTATAACCAATGTTCTAGCAATGTGTAAATATTTCATTCAAAATAATCTACTATCAGAAATTTTAGCCAAATATCCTCAGTTTGCTAACTGTAGGTAGTAACTAAGTGATTGTAACCTATCCACCGCTGCCCACTGGATGGGGGGCGGTGTGCAGGACAAACATATAAATTTTGACACTAGCTCTCCACATATGTCAGTTGCTTAATTTAGAAACTGTACTTGAGGTCGATCTCGAACCCACTGTTGATGTGACGACTTATATTGAATTTTGTAACTAGCTCATCAAGATTGTAACTTGCTTAGCTAAATGAATTGTGGGGTTCAGTCCCTGAGCCCATTATGTGCCTCTGTAACCCTTTCCACTACCGCCCACGGGATGGGTATGGGGTGCATAATAAATGATCTAAACTAAACTAATGACCAGCAACTACACTAGTCTGCAACTATTCATCTGTCACGATACGGGAAATTCTTGCGATTAAACCAATAAGACCAGACATGGAGCGAATGTGGGGGGGGGGGGAGTCTATATGACGGTTAATATTTATTAAAGCATTTAACTCAGGCCTACCCCTACCAGCCTGTGTACGTCCTATTTCCATCTTATGAGAAAAAACAGACATTCTCTCTTATAGTAAATTTATATATATATATATATATATATATATATATATATATATATATATATATATATATATATATATATATATATATATATATATATATATATATGCAACAATGATCACAAAAACACTGATCCAAGTATGCAGAATAACCACATGTGAAAAATAGAAAATGCTTAACGCGTTTTCGGCTAATTCGCCTTCATCAGAGCAAAGTAGAATCATTCTACTTTGCTCTGATGAAGGCGAATTAGCCGAAAACGCGTTAAGCATTTTCTATTTTTCACATGTGGTTATTCTGCATATATATATATATATATATATATATATATATATATATATATATATATATATATATATATATATATATATATATATTTAAATTTACTATAAGAGAGAATGTCTGTTTTTTCCCATAAGATGGAAATAGGACATACACAGGTTGTTCATATAAACAACATAAGAATATATAAGAGTTGTCGTCCGCCTGATATGATCCCGCCTCAACCACTTCTAAAAGATGGTTTCGTCTGGTCCTGATCACGGGACCAATTAGTGAGGCCTCGCGAGGTCGCTTGGGCTCGAAATGTAAAACCAAAATACCTAAAATAATGTTAATAAAATACTAACTCATATATCTACACTATATGCATCTTAATTAGAGGCTTACTTTGACCAGATGTGGAGGAGAGCGTGGTGGATGTTGGCGTTGGTGGTGGCCATGGCCACGGTGGCCAGAGCTGAGGACCAGGCCGCCAGTGACGATGGTAAGTACACTTTATCAGACACTTTCTGTATTACACTGTATTGAATTGTATTATATTGTATTGTAACTTCTCATATTGTTTGCCCACAAAACAAGCAATACCGAGTTCAATTTCTGGGCCGGGTGAGATGTTTGCGCACGTGGCCCGCCGTGGTCCGCCGTGGCTCCCTGTAGCCCGCCGTGGCTCGCCGTGGCCCGCTGTGGCCCGCTGTGGCCCGCTGTGGCCCGCTGTAGCCCGCTGTGGCCCGCCGTGGCTCGCCGTGGCCCGTTGTAGCCCGCCGTGGCCCGCTGTGGCCCGCTGTGGCCCGCTGTAGCCCGCTGTGGCCCGCCGTGGCCCGCTGTGGCTCGCTGTGGCCCGCTGTGGCCCGCCGTGGCCCGCTGTGGCCCGCTGTGGCCCGCTGTAGCCCGCTGTGGCCCGCCGTGGCTCGCCGTGGCCCGCTGTGGCCCGGTGTTTTGGGGGTTTTACCGGATCTCCCCCCCCCTTCCCAACAATACAGTGTTAACCTCAAAATTGTTACTGCATTACAGTGTTAATTTACTTAAGGTAGCACTTTCACCAATGAAATTCCCCCATTGTTAGACTTGCCCTCTGGAAGTTATACATATTATTAAATTCACTCTTTATCACACTTACCAAGTTTAATATACAAGGGTAATCTTACGATGTTAAACTTCAATTCATTATAATTCAACAAGTTAAGGTGCATTGTTAACTTACAACGTTAATATCACTAGTTATTTTACCCTGGAATGGAATGGAATTATGAGGAGAAAGCGCCAAGCCATTACGACTATAAAACACTTGGAAGGGGTCAGGATAAGGATTTGGGATGGGTCGGGGGAGGGGGGGGGGAAGTGCCAAACCACTTGGACGGTCGGGGATTGAACGCAGACCTGCATGAAGCAAGACCGTTGCTCTGCCATCCGTATTTTACCCAGGGTAAAACTTTCACCAATGTAATTACCCTTATTTTACATTCAAATTTATATAACTTATAATTAAATTGATTATTGATCACATTTATTAATAAACTTTTATCGCCATAGTGTGGTTGATTCATAGAGACGAAAATGAAGGTAATTTAATTTTTTCGTGCAGACTCAAACGCTGTGACTTGCACATTGCCTGCGCGTTTTGTGGAGCAAGGCAGTGTTCGCTCGGTTGCTGAATAATGATAATAATAATAAAATAATAATAATATTAATAAAATAATAATAATAATATTTTATTTACAAGAAGGTACAATGGATTGGTGCGATTACATTAGTGATATTTTTATATTCTTGCAAAGCCACTAGCACGCATAGCGTTTCGGGCAGGTAAGGTGAAGAAGTACATTGTAGCAAGGTTTTATATCAATATAAATTGACGGAGGTGATTACACTGGTAGAAATGAAGTATTTAATTAGTCTTAAGTACTAATATTGGGGAAGTGGGTAGTACAAGAGCAGTGTGAGTTTGAAGCACAAGGTAAGGAAACTATGAGGATGTAATTAGGTACTTTCTGGTTTTACTTTTGAACAAATGTTGGAACATTTTTATTTCATCAGGGAGTGAGTTCAAAAGACTGGGCCCTTGTATTTGCATGGAGTATCTGCACAAATTTAGTCTGACTGGGGATATCAAAGATGTATTTATTTCTGGTGTGGTGCTCATGGGTTCTATTACACTTATCAAGGAAAAGACTCAGATCAAGATTAGCATTTAGGAACAAGGTTTTGTACATTTAATTAGCACATGAAAATGTTTGAAGTGAGTGTATGTTTAGCATGTTAAGGGATTTAAACAGAGGGTCTGTGTGTTGTCTGAAAACAGAGTTTGTTATAGTTCTCATAGCAGACGTTTGCTGAGTGATGATAGGCTTGAGATAATTTGCAGTGGTTGAACCCCATGTACAAAATACCGTATGTAAGATCTGGATAGATTAGTGTGTAGTATAATGAATGGAGAGCAGAGTGGGGGAACAAAATATCTGATTTTAGAGAGTATACCGACAGTTTTTGAGACCTTTTTTGGCTATGTTTTATGTGGGTACTGAAGTTGAGTCTCTTGTTTATGTATAGGCCAAGGAACTTTCCCTCATATTTATTGGTAATGTTAATTATGTCTGTCTGAAGTTGAATCTGATTTGATGATTTTCCACCAAATAAAATGTAGAACTTTTCTATGCATAGTGTAAGTTTGTTGGTTGACACCCATGAATGGACTTTTTGTAATTAAATGTTGACAATATTACTTAGTGTGTGGGCGTTGGGGTCAGAATAGATGAAGGTAGTAGCGTCAGTAAATAATATAGGTTTAAGAATGTTAAAAAAATTTGGCAAATCATTGACGTATATAAGAAATAGGAGAGGTCCCAAGATGCTGCCCTGTGGCACCTTACCTTCAATGGTAGAGTGGGGAGGCTATGCTATTGATGGTTACATATTGGTGTCTGTCAGTGAGGTAAGAACAAATATAGAACAGAGCAAGACCTCGGATACCATAGTAATGAAGTTTAAGTAAGAGGTAGTAATGGTTTACAGTATTAAAGGCCTTTCTCGGGTCAATGAAGAGGTCAATTGGGAACTCGTTTTTGTCAAAGGCTGTATAGATTATATTAAGCAGACTAATAACGGCATCATTGGTACTTTTTTGGGAACAGAAGCCAAACTAGCAGGTATTTAATATGTTGAGTTTTATAAAGTAGGAATAGAGCTGTTTGTAAATAATTCGTTCAAATATTTGTAAAAGTATAGGTAGATTTGATATTGGTCAGTAATTGTTTATATCAGCTGTCTGGCCTCCTTTATGAACTGTCGCCACTCTTGTTTTTTAAGGATATCAGGAAAAGTATGACACTCTAGAGATTTGTTGAATAGCAGAGCTATGGGTAGTGCAAGGGGCAAGCAGGGGGCAACATTCTTATATATCATAGATGGTATTTCATTAATGTTCCCAGTTTTGGTTTCAAGTGATTGATATAATTATAAGCATCTCATTGATATAATTGTCTGTCGGGCTGACTGATATAAGGAGTAGAGAGTTAGGATAACTGCCTGTGAAATATCTAGTAACATGTGCTTGGGTCTCTGGGACTTTTCTGGCAAGGTTAGCACCAATTGATAAAAAGAAGTTATTGAATTCAGTTGCAATATCTAAGTCTGTTTCAAGTGTGTGACTATCTTTGGAGAGTTGTATCTGATTGTTATGTGATTGTTGTTTAGATCCCTAGTATGTTAGAGATGGCTTTCCATGTACTTTTCATATTTCCCTTTGTTTCTTTAAATCTATTATCGTAAAAAGAAGCTTTGGCTCTTCGTATTATATTGGTAAGCAGACTATTACGAGTAAGACTCGACTATTTCCTAAACAGCATGAACTCCTGTTTGCTAATCCCCCACAATCACCAGACCCACCCGAATCACTCAAACATCTCCTATTACCTTGGATCACTTATGGACTAACATAACAACCCCCTTGCATCTGGTATAATAACTGATAGAACATTTGACCACTATCCTACCTTCCTAATAGCAAGCATGGACATAACACCACCAGATAACAAGAAACTTACCTTCAGGTTACACAGTGAAGCAGCAATAAGCAATCTCACAAATGCATTTCACAACATTAACCGGAAATCTGAATTCAATAATACACAGGATATAAATTCATTAGCGAACCTCTTCCTTTCCAAAACTCTAAGCCTCTACAACACTCATTGTCCCCTCCTCACCAAGCAAGTAACTGACAAAAAACTAAACAATCCCTGGCTCACAAGTGGCATATTCAAAGCAACCAACAAGAAACATGAATACGTCATTAACTGTAGGAGTGCCACAGGGCAGCATCCTAGGACCTTTCCTATTTCTTATATACGTCAATGATCTGCCAAATGTCTTCAACATTCTTAAACCTATATTATTTGCTGACGATACTACCCTCATCTACTCAGACCCCAACCCACACACAATAAATGTTGTAAATAATGAATTAAAATAAGTCCACTTATGTATGTCAACCAACAAATTAACACTAAACATAGAAACGACCGACTACATCTTATTTGGAAGCAAATCAACAAATTCAATTCAGCTTCAGATAGACAATGTTAACATCAGTAATAAAAATGACGGAAAGTTCCTTGGCCTATACTTAGACAAGAGACTCAACTTCAGCACCCACATACAACACATAACCAAGAAAGTCTCTAAAATGGTTGGTATACCCTCTAAAATCAGATATTATGTACCTAACTCTGCTCTCCTCTCACTATGCAATGCATCAATCTATCCCTATCTTACATATGTTATCTGTGCATGAGATTCAACCACTGCAAACTACTTCAAGCCCATCATCACCCAGTAAAAATATGCTATCAGAACAATAACAAACTCTGCTTTCAGACAACACTCAACCCCCCCTCCCCCGTTTAAATTCCCAAACATGCTAAACATAAACTCAGTCCAAACATTCTCTTGTGCCATTTAAATTTACAAAATCCCGTTCTTAAATGCAAACCGTGTTCTGAAACTCCCCCTGGACAGATGTAATAGGACCCAAAATCACCACATCAGAAATAAATGTCTCTAATATCCTCAGAGTCAAACTTAATCTGTGTAAACACTCTATGCAAATAAAGAGACCTAGTCTATGGAACTCACTCCCTAACATATTGGAAAGCCGTCCAACTTTTGCCTTATTCAAAAACAAAAAGCACCTAATTTCATCTTCATAGTTTCTTACCTAGTTCTTTAAACTCGCACTGTATCTAGTGCTACCCAATCCCCCAATGTATGTACCTAAGCCATACAACTTTACCACTGTAATCATTGCTATCATCTTATATCATGGTTGTTACATTGAACACATATTATATTGTATTATGCCTTGAATTAATCCTCAAATTATGCTACCAATACCTGTTCATAACCCTCAAATTTTACTTTAATATGCCTACTAATCTTTGTCAAATTTTCTTACAATGTACCTGTTAATATTTCATAAATGTTGCTAGAAATTACCCATTTAAAATTGTCTGTTAGATTAAGGACCTGCCCGAATCGCTATGCGTACTAGTAGCTTTACAAAAATGTAAAATCATCAATGCTATGTACTCTCATAAATCAAATGTACCGACATGCATTTATATAAATAAATAAATAAATAAAAGTAAGCATTGATGAGTATCTTTTTAACTTCTTTTGTTACTAGGCCAAACATGCAGCCGAGCGCATATATGTCCGATATGCTGCTCGCTAAGACGCCCGACCACCTATCCCATAGCCTTCGAGCAGATAATATCTTTTGACATCCTGACCCCTGCATATCCCACCAAGAAACTAATCACAAACAACCCTCATGCTCAGCTTGCTGCTAAATTAAGCACCATAGCACCATTCACAATATACAAACTAAAAACAACATCGCACAGACCATATACACTGACAGGAAGTGCTGTTATTGCTAATCAGCCCGATGGCAGCACAATTCAAAGGAATATAAGAATTAGTAACTGGGCATCCACAATGCAAGCTGAGTTGGTAGTAATACTGGTAGCTCTCGAAATTATTGACAACACTGAAGTAGACAGCTTAATTATTTCCGACTCCCTTTCCTCACTACTAGCAATAAATAGTTTGCAATCAAGTAATAACGTGCTTGTCTCAGAAGCCAGACATAAATATATAAGTATACTTAGCAAGAGGATAAATATAAAAATGTAGTGGATTCCTTCTCGCATTGGCCTGCAGGAACATGATAAAGTTGACGCCCTTGCTAAGGCTGCAGTAAATAAAGATAGTATTGAACGGAATCTTGAGTTGTCAAATAGGTCCCTTAAAAGTGTCATGGTCTGTAACCTGTACCTTCTCGAGTGAAGGGGGAGGGGGGAGGGCTCAGCCGGATTCCCGTCACCCCCACCCCATCCGGCAATACAGCGTTAGCCTCATACAAAGTTACTGTAGAAGGTGAAAAGGAAAACAAAGAGGGAAGGATTTTATAAAGAGTAAAATAAGAAGGGAAGAGGGGATGGTTACGTCGAGGGCGCAGGGAACGTGCCCAAACAAGGACAAAGGGGACGCCAGCGCATCACCCATGAAAAAGGGGGGATGGGTGCGGGGCACCGGAGTGGGAACATGAAGGCGTGATTGAAGAACACACAATGAACGCTGAGCACACAACCCGGGCGTGGATACAAGGCATGTGGGCACAACAAAAACCGAACTCGGGGAAACACAGAGGGAAGCGGCCGGGCAGGCACAAGTACAGGCGTGGTAATACCTTGATAATAAAGAAGCCGCGTGGAGACCATGGTGTACCCACGACGGGAGTGAGAGACCCATCCTGAATTGTGTTGGCGGCGTCGTGGACGCCGCAGTGTCTGCCATAGCTGGGAAACTGAAGGTTTCAGCTCGCAGCATATACACTGCTGCCTGGCTGGTACTGCACCTTTCAGCCACCGAGTAAAACCTGTCTTGCTCGAGAAAACGCCCCCGCGGTGCGCGTCACAGCGTTTGAATCTCTGCACGAAAAATCGAGCATCTCTACACCTTCATTTCCTTGTACCCGATGCCTCTGTTTATCTAACAGTAAACAGGAATCTGGGAGTAAGGCAATTGTTGTGGGTTGCATCCTGGGAAAGGTTATCAGGGATTGGTCTAAGGTGGAACTCGATAAGAATAACAGGGTAGGTGTCCCCGACAACGAATAACGGGAAGTCGGCACGTCCTGTTAGGTCTCATGATTGGCTAATTATAAAGGGCTGATTTTTTTTTTTTGCAGGGATATTCCTGCGCGGGCCCTAAGCCTCTGACTGGCCCACAAAGTGTTGCTTGTTTCTGTTTTACTTGGGCGGAGTATGAGTATTCATGACTCGTATGGTCGCTTCAGTAAGATTTTGTCCCATGTGTTTAACAACTTCTGCTCTGTTGAATCTAAGTTGAAATCTTAATTGGTTTGTAACTGTGCACTGTGTTAGATTCAGTAACTGTGGATCACTGTGTTGAACATCCAGTGATCTGTCGGGCATTTCTCCACAGTGCCTACATTTCCTCTCATCTTCCGGAACCTTTAAGCCTATTTCCCATGCACATGGGTATCCAAGCCTGATGCGATGTAAGTGTACTTCTGTTGTTCTACTGCTCCCTTTCATCAAACTAAGTGGTTCGTAGTTGGTTGAATTCTTGTATTAACCCGCAGATCCTGATGTTGCAACTGCTGTGTTGTGGTCACTGTACATCCTTTGCATTGCTCTGTTTCTAATTACTTTCTTAATCTGTGATAGACTCTGTGGTATGTAAATGTCAACATTTCTTCTCTTAGTTGGAAGTTTTGCAGCTTCGTCTACAATGTCATTTCCTATTATTCCAACACTTTGCCCAAAACGCTATGCGTACTAGTGGCTTTAGGTATTGTATGTACTAGCTGTATCTTTAAATCCAACATTATGTTTGTAACTAACCTCTATGTATGTACTTTTACCTGAATAAACATTTGATTTGATTTGATTTGACATGACTTGGCACCCGGTTGATAATTACCCACCGGCCTTGCCTTTTGAGTGTTTGCATTAATATGACATTTGTGATCAGATGGATGTTATCACGTATGTGTTCTTGTTGCAAGGTTTCAATGGCTGTTCTCGAATCTGTATGTATGATAACATGTTGGCAGTGTTCAGCAAGAGTATGTTCCAAAGCCTTTTGAATGGCTAACATCTCTGTTTGTAAAGTCGAACATCCATTTGAGAGCCTCCAACTATTTACAGTTTCCTGCTTTAACTGCAGCTCCGGTTTCTTGTCCCTGCTGGTCTACTGACCCATCCGTGAAGTATGTGAAGCTGTCACATGCCAAGTTTACTTCTATATGCATCTGTGTAATATTACGTAGCAGATGAGGATTTGTCTGGTTCTTTTTTCCTTCAAGAACCATAATCTTAAAGTCTGCTGGCGGAGATTCCCAAGGGGCTTGCATAACAAAGTCTGCATGTATTTCGTCGACACCCTTCTCAGTGATTGTGTTTGTTACATCGAATGTATTGATGGTGTTTATCGCACAATGGGTTCACCTGTTGCTATTGGAGGCTCTTCTGTCCAGAGTTTGTACTCCAGTGATTATATCTTTAAGTGAACTGATTCTGAGTCTAGTCAATATCTTGGTCAGCATGCACGTAGCAATCACTTTTACCCTTATTTCAGTCGATGGTTTCTAGTTTCTAGTCGTAGGTTCAGTAGTTTAGTTCATTTGAGGCTCCTGTTATGACTCGCAATGCATCGTTTTGAATAACCTCAATGTTTGTCCACTGACCAGGAGAAAGAGTGAGTAAGGCAGGCGCTGCATAATCAACCAGGGAACGAACGGCGTGTATGTAAAACATTCTTAACACTTTGTGTCCCGCTCCTAGACGGGGCCCTGTGATTGCTCTCGTTATATTCAGTCGTGATTTTGCTTTCTCCTTCAGATATTGAATTTGCTTGTTGAATGTCATTTTAGAATCTATCCACACTCCGAGATATTGATATTGTGTAACCCACTGAAGGTTAATGTCTTGAATGTGTAGGTGCCTGTCTGGAGTGTTGCCACCTAGTCTCATTGCCTTAGACTTCTGTGCAGATATTTTTAGCCCTATTTATTTATTTATTTATTTATTTATTTATATATATATACAAGAAGGTACATTGGGTTTGCGAGAATACATAGCATAGTACAGTATTTACAATCTTGTAAAGCCACTAGTACGCGCAGCGTTTCGGGCAGGTCCTTAATCTAACAGATAATTTTAAGTAGGTAAATTCTATCATTATCAGTAGGTAAATTCCCTAAAACGCTGCATTCAGATGTTACTTTATCTAATGCACCTTGTGCTTTATTTAGAAGTGAAGGACCTGTAATGACTAATGCTATATCAGCATAGCTTAGCAATTTAACCCCTTCTGCAAATGTCATGGTAACGAGGTTTTCCGTAAGGATGTTAAAAAGACTATGCAAGAGGGACGATACGAAGCTTGAAGATAACAGGCTAGTCTGGCTAGTTTTAAGGCTAGTTTTAAGTCTGATATGTCAATAAGGTTCTACTTGACTGTTTGTGCTGCAGCTCGGCAGTGGTGACATATTCCCCAACCTAACTAACGCTGAGGACGTCTCTCATGCCTAACATTATTTCAAGTTAATATCACACTGAGAACCTGCTTAATTTGTTTCTAATATTAAAATACGTATAACTTGTTTAATCCCTTGGGACCCGGGACAGTCGAGTTCGTTCTCGACTCTCAGTCGAGATTTCCGGGTTTGAATCCCGAGCGAGACAGAAATGGTTGGATGCGTTTCCTATCACCTAATGCTCCTGTCCACCTAGCAGTAAATAGGTACCAAGGAGGTTGCATCCTGGGTACGGGGCAGTATTTTGACCCTCAGGGAAACCTCGATATAAGCCTTACATGTACTGTATGTATAAACTGATTGTCTCTCTCCCGACACAATGAATTATTAATAGTTATATATACTGAACTATTTATAATACATAAAATAAAGTAGGAAAAACAGCAAGGGCTGACATCAAGTAGACTGATATAAAGTTGATTACTATTGTACTTGTACACTGTGGCCACAAAAGTGCAACTGCTAGTTAACGTATTGATTCCAGGCAACAGCTTAGATGATCCTTCAGAAGATTTGGTTGAAGCTGCAGTATCAGAATCAACAGAACGAGGAACAACAGAAGCAGCAGCAACAGAACTGGAAGCAACAGAAGCAGCTGCAACAACAACAACAACAGCAGCAGATTCAGCTGCTGCCGGCTTATTTGGTCCACAACTACGTAATTTCCTTGGGTATGTAACCGTTGTGTGGTGCTCTAATGATGACCTATTTGCAGGTTCTTCAGAGCGTGAGTCAGCCAGTGAGGATGATGCAGGGAGGAGCTCAGAGGAACCCTGGCTCCATGACAGCCTCCACCACAGGGTCACTCGCCAGCTGCTGGACGGCTTCAGACCAATCAATGATGGAATTCTGTCAGTTTTTATTCCTTGCAACCATACATACACTCACACTAGTACACTTAACATGTACAGATTAAACCAAATTTTACGCATTTATTTTGAGACGCATAAATACGCCTGTACATAAACGAGTTAAATTACTTATAGCATGTCGCATGCAAGTTAAATCTCACTAAGTAACAAGCTCATTTACGGTAACTTTGCTTATCTGCCAGCTCAACCACACTGATTAACACAAGGACCGGAAATTATTGTCTTCCACAGTAGCATTCTAATGACAAGTAGGTAGGGCGGGCTGGGCCGCCGGGACCCCGGGAAACTTCTTGCTTCAACTACCTAAAAATGCATTTCCATCTACATTGTAAGCGAAATTACGTTCTCAAATAAAGACACTTCAAGTTCAAGTTCAAGTATGTTTATTGAGATAAGCTATAAATACATCTCAAAGGGATAGAGTAGCTTAGGCTATTTCTACCCCCCAAATAAAGATACTAAACAACTGTAAAATGCGTCATACACACTCGTCCCCTCACCCCCCCCCCTTTGTTTTTTTTTAGTACGAAGTCCCAATAATACTTGATGCAGATGTTAGGTGGCGGCGCTCGGGGCTGCTCCACAAGGCACACTCGCACCCTGCTGACATATTAATGCTTCACTCAGGTTTCAGGTTGACCAGCATTCTTACAGGTGTACTCCACACATATGTCTACGGCCTGCATGTGTTTACAAATGAAATATGGGACTGGCTTGGACCTCTAGACTAACCAAACTCGTATCCATTTTCAGATATTTTCCAATGAACGGCTAAATCTGAAATTCATTACAAAAAATTAAACACTACAAAATCTTGTAAAACATTTGTTTTGTATTTTAATATTTATCCAGATCATCTTATCGTTGTGATACCTCATATTCCAATGTTATGGTCAACATGTGACCATAGGCACCCCTGCTCCATGTTCTCTTCCTTGTTTTATTTATTAATTAATTAATTAATTATTTATTTATTTATTTATTTATTTATTTATTTATTTATTTATTTATTTATTTGTTTATTTATTTATATGTACAAGACTTCTTACATTGTTGTACACAATTAATTATTAATGTAATTGTTCGTATTATATTAAACTGCAAACGGGATGGGTATGGGGTGCATAATAAAGAAAGAAATTGAATTATATAACATTACGTAATTCAGTTTTAATCGATAGTTAAAGTAAAATTATACGTTAAATCTTAGTAAATAAAAACCTTTGAATAACGTTCAGTGCTGATTCACAGTTGTGTAATTAATTTTGTCTATATATCAACTACATGTGAATATCGTCTAGCTTAAAAATATTATCTTACATTCTTTCAGTACATCCTGCTGTAGCCAGCCAAATACAAAATATAAACGCTGTGAAAGATTAAATCGTAAAAATATTGCTCGTATTAGATTAATTTGGGTACAAAATTAATACACTGTAATACAGTCTTTAACCAACAGTTGTAAAACGTGTGGAACGATAGTGTTACATCTTAAATTTACCAGACCACACACTAGAAGGTGAAGGGACGACGACGTTTCGGTCCGTCCTGGACCATTCTCAAGTCGATTGTCACAATCGACTTGAGAATGGTCCAGGACGGACCGAAACGTCGTCGTCCCTTCACCTTCTAGTGTGTGGTCTGGTAAACATACTTTAGCCACGTTATTGTGACTCGTCGCCTACATCTTAAATGTATGAGCTTGCTTCACTGTTGTCTAACTCCTGGACCGTGTTATGTTATGCACAATGCTTACAAGATTTAATGACCTCAAAAGTCTGCATCAATAAACTACAAAAACATTCAACAATTATGTTTCTGTTTTATTATTATTAATAACTTTTTAAATTAATGTTGTTCACTAATAGAATACATACTATTATATGACTGTTTGTAAGGGCTTATTTTGGTATTAAATTTACAATTATTTTATCGCACAATTTTATATGTTGTGTAGATAACGTAAGATTCTTTAATTTAATTTAATATGTTTCATAGAGGATGCTGCTGCTTACATACTGGTACAAACTGAGTCACATTTTTCTCACGCATAGTTTATCATCAAGTAAAATAACTTTTGGTCAATTATTTTGTGTCCTCTACGTAGCTACTCAGATATAAGATAGTGCTTCACATCGGGCTATATCAACCCTTAAGTAGCCTTCACTATGCTTCTTGTCTCACTTCACAACCAACTCCATAAAAACTGCAGTTGTTCGACTCTCACTCACCCAGTTTGATAGAAGAAAAAGAGAACTTGTTTACATAGTGTATGACAGAAACACTGTTGAAACAGTTACGTTGTGTGTTGCATGAACCAAAGTGTTGAGAGCGACTAAGATGCGTCTATTTAATATCATAATAATAATATTAATATTATAACCCATATCCCCACTGTTTGGTATAACGTTTTAACAGGTGGGGTGAGGTCCCTATACAGCAGGAATACGGTGTATCATTTTACTTGTATATAAATTTCGTGAAGCACTGTATGACCATTTATTGTATTTTATACTTGGTGTTGAGGTGGGGCATGTGGATGAAGGCGGGTGTACGCACGCATGAACACGAACCTAACATAACTTATTTTTGTATTATTATTTCGTCCGCTTGTAGTTGTAGAAGCATTAATATATTGCCAGAGATGGAAGGGAATCGGTCATCACACCACGAGGAATGTGATCAACATCTCTCACTATTCGTAGTATTTCTAAGTGATTATACAACATTATAAATTCATTTCAATACAAAATTTTTAGTAGTAATATTTGTCTTCTTTAATTTTACATTTATTTTCAACTATTTGTCTCGATTAATACAAAACTGATCTATTAATTGTTAAATAAAATATATGGAAAGTATAGACATCACAAAAGTAGGAACTATACAAGTCTTCCTTGTGGAATGATCAGATTCCACATTAAGGGCAAAATGTAAACTTTTTTTTATATAGCTTGTCTTATGTCCTGCTTTATTCACTCTACTTTCAACTCTATCACTTGTATCAAATAACGTTCTCATTTAGAATACTTTTTCTACGTATAATATTGTTTATTCATTTTCAAGCAGCCGTAGCCCCTATTTAAACCCAACACGTGGAGTTATTACAAGCCACACAAATGTTTCCGGAACTTGTGTATTTCAGTAATTTTGTGTTCACTTACAGAGCTTTAGAGAACGTGGATGACATGCTGCGCAGTACCATCCCCTCCTACGACCGCTTCCAGTGTCTGGAGCGCCTCATGTGCTCAATGGCCACTACCCAGATACAACCAGAAGCAAGGTTAGTATGTTATTTATTTATTTATTTATTTATATATACAGGAGTTGTTACATTCTTGTACAGCCACTATATATAGTACATGTAGCGTTCCGGGTAAGTCCTTAATCCTATGTTCCCTGGAATACGACCCCGCGAAAAATCGTTTAAAACCCATTTTACTGTTGTGTTAAAGTACTATTGCAACAAAGTATACTATGCAACGTAGTATTGCCCTTCCAACACCAATCACTGCATGAAAAACTAGAAAATCATGAGTCTTTTATTGAAGAGACTTTATTTTTACGTACTGTGTTGTCATATACAGTACTGTATATGTTATATACAGTACTCTACTTTCATGTACTGTATTGTCAAATACTTTCTTAAATCAGGCATATTCAATACGAGATATGTAATGTTTCCATGGGATACACTTTATTTTTTCTTTGAAGTTTGCTAAAAGGTAAACAACACTTGATGGTTACTGACATGTTGTAGCCTATTACACACACGTCACGTCCTGTGGGGAAGTATACCCTTGAGAGTATTCTCGTATGTATGTAGCAGACACATAATGTTCATTATATTTGTTTATATTTATGGTGTGAGGTGCAATACAGAGGTGAAGTATCGTTGTTATAATACACGAGGTATCGTCATGCCTGTAACACTGCCAGTATCGTCTTGAGCACCGGCACAGTTTCAGTTGCTCTCGTCGTGACACAAGCTCTCCACATGTCAGTTGCTTAAATTAGAAGCTGTACTTGTGGTCGGTCTCGAGCCCACTGCTGATGTGACGATGTGCATTGAATTTTGTAACTAGCTCATCAAGATTGTAACTTGCTTAGCTAAATGAATTGTGGGGTTCAGTCCCTGAGCCCATTATGTGCCTCTGTATAACCCTTCCCACTACCGCCCACAACATGGGTATGGGGTGCATATTAAATGAACTAAACTAAACAAACTTTCGTCCTCATCCTTGCAGCTCACCGGTGCAGCCACAACCTGCGATTAACTCTCCCATTCAACAAGTTGCTCAAGATGCATCAGCGGTCCAACAGGGATTTCCTGGATTTCAACAACCCCCTATATTTCAGCAAGGACCTCAAAATGCATTATTGCAGAACCCAGGATTGCAAACTTCTGCGTTCCAGCCTCCAGCATTCCAAAATCCGGGATTTCAGGGTCCAGGATTCCAGAGTCCAGGATTCCAAAGTCCAGGATTCCAGAGTCCAGGATTCCAAAGTCCAGGATTCCAGAATCCAACATTGCAGAATCCAGCTTTCCAGAGCCCACAATTTCAACCTCCCCCTGGGCAATTTCTGCCCCAGTTTCAAGCCCCACCCTCTGGACAGGTAACATTCTAGAATTAAATGTTTAGCCTAGTTTCCTCTGTTAGCTATTATTTGCAACATTCATTATTGAGTTAAGATGAGGGTTGAATAATTAAAATACGCCAAACATCAAAGTGAAATACGCCAAACATCAAAGTGGTATTGCATGTTAGGCCACCCATGGCTTTGCTGACGACTGGGTAGTTCATGTGGCTCCTGTAGCATGGTTGTCAATGCAGTCTGATGGAGGAACCGGTCGGCCGAGCGGACAGCACGCTGGGCTTGTGATCCTGTGGTCCCGGGTTCGATCCCGGGCGCCGGCGAGAAACAATGGGCAGAGTTTCTTTCAGCCTATGCCCCTGTTACCTAGCAGTAAAATAGGTACCTGGGTGTTAGCTGTCACGGGCTGCTTCCTGGGGGTGGAGGCCTGGTCGAGGACCGGGCCGCGGGGACACTAAAGCCCCGAAATCATCTCAAGATAACCTCAAGATTTCAAGATAGCGTGTTCACAGCCGAAAGATCCCGGGATCGGTTCCCGAAGAGAAAGGAGACGTTTGGATTCATTTCCTTGTACCTGATGTCTTTGTTCACTGTTCATCAGTAAATAGATATCCTAGAGTTAGGGTATCTATTTACAGTTGTTGCATTCAAGGTATGGTCAGTCGTTTGCCTGGTGGGACCGTAATAAGCTAAACAGGCTTCCTGTCCCCGACAATAAGAAACATAAGAGGAAGGAGAGCGTCACACACAAAGCAAGAAAGCCAACAGAGCAGAAAGTTTGGCTCTAAACAACATTATAAAACGCGTCATTTTGAAAATATGCATTTTGGTTATTATCAAAATAATTGATATGATAATGATAAGGAGTGGGTGAATATTTCCTCAGTTGTCAGAATTAGTTAGCGTTAATAGTTTAGAAACCTTAGACATTACACGATTAGCATTTTCCCGTTAGTCTTAGCGTGAGCAAAAATGACCTGATCTTATGAAACAATTAATAACCTCAGCAGCGAATGGAGCGGTGATACACATTCTGATGCAAATTAATAATACTCAGGAGGTAGAGTGTATAAATGACATACTACATGCAAGGCCTATGTCCCAATGATAGTGATTTTGCCAGAATGTACCAATTTATCTCCAAAATCTGTACTAATACAACCCATTGCATCGTTTTGTCAATAACAACAAATTAACTAATAACAAATTATATTATCATTAAAAATATACTTAATAATTACAACAAACTACATTCCTATGCAGGTTGGACAAGGCAATTTCCAGTCGCTGCAGTCTTTCCCAGGAGCTAACTTTCAAAGCCCATTCCCTAACCAGCGAGAAAACCTTGACACGCCGGCTCAGAACACAGTGAGAAGAGAACACGGGCCCCCACTACTGAGGCGAAGACCAATTAGAAGAAGAAGGCCCCAGAGAAATGGATTCTTTAGCTTCCTTAGTGGACTTGGCAAGAGGAAGAAGCGGAGCGTGTTGGATGACGTGCTCGGGGGATTAGGGGGATTCACATCTAACAGGTTCCTCGGGTAAGTCCAGTTAGTCTTGATATTTGTACCATAATATGACGCTAAAGTTGGAATTTAATATTTATCTCTCTAGTTTACTCAGTCCACTCTTCCCAATGTACACTATAATAATAATAATAATAATAATAATAATAATAATAATAATAATAATAATAATAATAATAATAATAATAATTCTATTTATACAATAGCACATACATTTGAGACATGAACAGTGGAGAGTTCATAGGTAAGAAAAGTAAAATACATAAAGCCACTAATACTCACAAAGTTTCCGGCATAGCGTAAAAAAAAAAATGGAGACTATAGTATACTTAAGTGAAGTACTCGAGGCAGCACGTCCCTTAGACAGAGTATACATAGTTGGTGACGTGATGATCAAGGTAAATTGTCAAGGTAATTGTCAAGGTAAATGTACAAGGAATCCCATTAAATGAGAAAGACGATGAAACTACTAAATTGGCAACTCGTCATCCAGTGATCCACAATACAATCCAACCCAGCCTAGAGTACATAAAAAACACCATCATCAAAAAACTCGCACACCTCAATAAAGCCCATCTACACCTGAGAGAAGCAGAAGGTTCGCCTTCCGCAAAATGGTATCTTCAGGCCACCAAGTTAGACAGATTAATTATCCCAAAAGGAATCCACAGGAAAATAGCAGCTCGGTTGTGTAGACTACGTTTAGGTTACAGATACAACTGGGAGATTGGTGAACCCCGACAGAGGAATTGTATCTTCTGCCAAACAATCACAGAAAACCCATTACTTCACTATCTCCTGGAATGTGAAACAACCAACGACCTTAAAAGAGCTTTAAGAGTCCCTGAATCTTGCAGTAACCACCCTGAAGCCATCAATACTGCCAATCTTCTGGTCAAAAAAGGTGTCCAGCAGCTGGACACCTTCATAAATACTGTCAAGCAGTATCCTCCCCCGCGATAGCAGCCTGACGATTTAAGTGCGACCTTAGTACACAGTACTGTATACATTCATTCAAAAAACAAAACAAAAAAATCTACCACTTTTCTTGAATTATAATTTCTAAAAGTGTCAATATGTAAGCTTGACTACAGTTACTATATGTGTAAATAGCATAAATATTCTAAGATATTAAGCATTTTGCTCACCCCGTTCTCTTGAAATGATAGTACTTTTTAAGTACTTTTTTCGTTTGCCCAAAACGCTGTTCGTATTAGTGGCTTTAGGCTTAGTATGTACTAGTTATATCTAGAAATCCAACATTCTGTTTGTAACTCATTTTGTATGTATGTACTTTTATATGAATAAACATTATTATTATTATTATTATTATTATTATTATTATTATTATTATTATTATTATTATTATTATTATGTAGTTGAAAGTATCAATGTGCAGTAATGGAGCCCCAGCAAGTCACTTTTTGTACTTTTTATAGTCCGGAAAAACGAACCTAAATATTCTTAGGCCTAGTATAGAATATATATGTACTATATTAAGCCTCAGATAGCGTGTATTAGGCCTAGGATGATTAGGTTAGGTCTTATTAGCAACATAGATACCAAAAATCCTGTTTGTCCAAATTCAATATTACAAGTCTAATTTCTGGTGGTCCATCATGATATATTTGTACTTTCGACCACATCGTTACTATAAGTACTTTCATTTTAGGAGGATGGGCTGATTTATTCTAATATCCTTTTATTGTCTTACAGATTATTGGATCAGATGATGACCCAGTACTCCTTCTACCCGTACACCCACGCGGCGTACATGGGGTACACGGGCTCCCCGGACCGGTGCGAGACCATGTACCCGTCCTGTCCCTCCACCCCTGAGGAGATGATCGATGTCTTCAACAACATTCACAAGTATTACCCTGGCGGAGTACCCTTCAAGGACAAGCTGCCGTGGCCACTAAGTTTTCTCTTACCTTGAGTTGGGTCATTCTCGACAGAAAGAAAGTTTGCTCAGACTTTGTAAGAAAGTGAATACAAGATTTACGAGTTTATTGTTTTCTAAATATTTATGAACTTCATTGTTTATCAAACAATTATAGAAAACAAGAGGAATCTCCTGTGCCATTATTAACTTTCAATGTTGAGTTTGCGGAATGTTCTCGAACCCCGTGTAATATCAACCCATCAACTGAAAATGATTGTACATATAGCAACTAGTTAGTCAAACGTACCAAGATATATTGTTGGAGCCCAAAATAGTTCACATTTTGTATTACTGAATTAGCCTAAATAGCATTATTAACTAGAAGCCCCTAAAGAACATGACCTAATCTACCCTGACCTATCCAAGCAACCATAAGCTACCTATGAGCTAATATAGTACATATATAACATATGTGCTGTACTAGGCCTAGGAATGTTAAATTATGGATTTTTAGGCCTCTGCAAAATTAATAGTCAAAACGTGGACTGGTGTGGGTCCCAGAACACACACTGGGACGTTCTACCAAATAACTGTTGTAAGCCCTATCATTTTAGGAGGATGGGTTGTGTAATATATATTGGGCGGTCATTTTGTTTAACTAATTATTTTATTATGCTTTCAACTGTCTTACTGATTGTTTTGTAATTTTAGATTACTCCCTCCAAAACTCTGCTTTTATTTCATTTATTCTTGTTTTGAATATGAACATAATTGTTTTCTGCTCTTTTATAAATAATTAAGTCAAACTAATGTGTACAGTTTGTCAGTAATTCGGCGAGTATTTCGGGCAGCTGTAACAGCCTTACTGATGGGCAGCACAACAGAACAGTGTGAAGTGCTCAGCACTTGAGGGGAGAGAGGGAATTAGCAGGGGGGAAAGCGCTAAGCCATTACGACTATATAGCATTTGGAAGGGATAAGGATTTGGGATAGGAGGGGGTGGAGGATGAATGGTGCCCAACCACTTGGACGGTCGGGGATTGAACGCCGACCTGCCTGAAGCGAGACCATCGCTCTACCTTCCAGCCCAAGTGGTGGACAGCACTTGAGAATAAGATCATATAAATGCCAATTATAACTCTCCAACAATATATACAATTTTCATGCAGAATCTATAGTATAAAAAATAAGATAGCCACTAAATTTTCGTATATAAAATAAGTAGCCACTACCAGTGTTTTTGGCATTCATAATGATATCTTTACTTAAGTAATTATCGAAAGAAAACGGGAAGACTCTAGCAGTGATTGTGTCGCAGGACATTTATAAGGTCTTACATACCACTCACACTGTCAGTACGAGAATTATATCTCTATGGATGTACACTGGAGGTTATCTTGGGCACAGTTGTCACTGGAGCGGATCAATATACCTTGCAACCCGTTCTCGCACTTTCTTTCTGTCAATATTGACTTATTAAACATGTGCATATGTGACATACTAATTTATTGTGAATATTTTAGTTTACCTTGAAAAGCTTCATAGAAAACACCGACCTTACCTAACCTTCTTAGTATGTTAAGATAAGCATCTTATTGCTTCGTAATTACAATTATTACTTAACCTATACCTATAATAGGTTAAGTAATAATTGTAATACCTATACCTATAATAGGTTAAGTAATAATTGTAATTACGCAGCAATAAGATGCTTAACATACTAAGAAGGTTAGGTAAGGTCGGTGTTTTCTATGAAGCTTTTCAAGGTAAACTAAAATATTCACAATAAATTAGTATGTCACATATGCACATGTTTAATAAGTCAATATTGACTATACGAAAGTGCGAGAACGGGTTGCAACACCACCGCTACGCTCCTTGTAACCCTATACCCCACCGTTCACGGGATGGGTATGGGGTGCATAACAAATGACTTGACTAAAACCTTCCCTTACATATAACAAATACGAGCTTAGCATGACCTATGGTGGTACACGGTTCTCACACTATTTATTACAAGCATCACAACTGTTATCTGTTTAGTATGTATTTTACCTCTATAATATTTATTATTTTATTTTATTTGTAAATTTGCCTTTATTTTCATTATTGACAATTTAACAGGTCCATTTATTGTAGCTATGAAATCATACAAAAACAGACACAACCTAAGAATGTGTTTTTGCCTCAAAGAATTAAGGAAATCATTGGTACAGTGAATCGGATCTGTTTCAGTACACCTGTGCTGGCCACATGGTAAAAATATATATTACCCATTACTGAATTATTATTATTTCCCTTTAACAAAATTAAAACATGTATAAAGGTTTGGAATAATATTGGTGTCATGTTCCTTAACTAAAGAAATGGTGGGGTTCAGTCCCTGAGCCCATTATGTGCCTCTGTAATCTTTCCATTACCGGCCACAGGATGGGTATGGGGTGCATAATAAATTAACTAAACTCTGGACGAATTCACCCGAAATCACCCACCGCCGGGTGGGGAAGGGGAGCTTCCTTCAGTCATTTACCGACCCTGGGCGAGTGCTCCCGCCTTCACTTGTGTGTGTGTGTGTATTATATATATATATATATATATATATATATATATATATATATATATATATATATATATATATATATATATATATATATATATATATATATATATGACTGAAAACTCCACACCCCAGAAGTTACTCAAACCCGGGACAGCCAGGAGTACAATGCAACTGGTGTACACTGTACTTTAACCACTCGACCATCCGTGACCGTACAAAAGACGATATTACCCGAGGCTATTTCACCGTCCCGACGGCACTTGGTGGTGGTTGTTGTTATAGATTCAGCTACTCGGAACAAGTTCCAAGTAGCACGGGCTATGGTGAGCCCGTAACTTACCTGGCACAGGAGCGGGGCAAGAAGCACGGGCTATGGTAAGCCCGTAATTTACCTGGCACAGGAGCGGGGCAAGAAGCACGGGCTATGGTGAGCCTCGTGGACGGGAGATGTCTCCACTTGGTGGTAATCTTGGGCATAGTTATTTAATCAAATCACCTCACTTTGTAGGGCCACGTGAGCAACACAAATGCAAACAGGCTTGAATGGCAATCCAAACTCTCGAACCGCACTCTCGACAATTTTTTTTTTTTTTTTTTAAGACCGTATCATTGACCAGGTCACTTAGAGTCCTACCCTGAAGGGCGAGGCGATACCCTGCGGACAACGCCACAAGGGGACACCTTAGAAGGTGTACTGAGCCTTTTCAGGGAAAGGTAGGCCAGAGCTCTTATTTAAGTGTTAGGTATTCCAGATTCCACCTGGGGGAATCATTCTACGACTTCCGTTGGAGGGGAATGAATTTCTCCAGTCCTAGGAGTGTCTCAGGCATTAGGTAGGGCAGTGATTCGGTCCTCACTACGTGGAGAGTCATGGGGAAGTCAAATAGGAAGAGGCAATGGAGGCAGCTTTCAAACGAGGAGGGACGGTGGACCGAGATGCAGCAGACACCGAAGAAAACTGTTATCGAGGCTTCACCAAGTGCTTCTACCAGCAAGACAGCAGACATAATGGACCTAGAGAGGACAGCATCAGTCTCGCACCAGACAGTGTCAGACAATGTACCTCTCTCCACAGCCCAGCCACAGGACAACATTATGAGACAGGAGAGGACACCACCAGTCTCACACCAGCCAGTGTCAGACAATGTACCTCTCTCCACAGCCCAGCCACAGGACAACATTATGAGACAGGAGAGGACACCACCATCTCACACCAGACATCGCCAGACTCTGCACATCTTCCAAAATTCATGATAGTGCAGACAGATCACTTTCCTACGGCATATGGAGTAAAACGGCAATGGAAAAGGAACAACCAGAGCTCAAACTTTCCATCATAGCCAACCTGAAAGGAAAAATAATAATGACATCACGAGACCAACAGACTGCAAATTACTTAGAAAAAGTAAAAGTCCTGCAAGAGAAACGTGTATACTTAGAAAAGCTGGACCCTTCAGAAAGACGCACAAGAGTCGCGCTTTTGGGATACCCAATCGACTTTCCTCTGGATCCAGTACTAGAACACAAGCAAATCCTGAATGCGGAACGATGCCGCACAAAAGTAGACAAAGTAGCGACACGTCAGGTTCTGGTGACCGTCATGGGACATGTGCCGGAAACATTCAGTCTTGGAAATTGGGGAATATACCACCAGAGACCATATATCCCAGAACCCCTGCGCTGCTTCAGGTGTCAGAAATACGGCCGCCATCAATCACGCTGCACTGGACAGGAGAAACGCGGAGTGTGCAGCCTGAGGCATCCAACCAAAGACTGTATAGCCAAGCACAAGGCAAACCAGACCACAACAGCCAAATGTCCAAATTGTGGAGGCAAACATCATGCCTGGAGCACAACCTGCTCTACACGGAAAATTCTAAAATTCTAAAAAAAAAAAAAAAAATTTTTAGAAAAAATTCTAAAACTGTTGGCATTCTTTCTAAGATCAGATATTATGTACCTCGCCCGCCTGGTGACGCTCTATTACTCTCTCATCTATCCTTATCTCAACTATAGTATTTGTGCTTGGGGTTCTACTACCCAAAATCCTTTATGTCCTCTAATTACCCGACACAAAGCTTCTATTAGAACAATATCTAACTCTGGCCCCAGACAGCACTCGGTACCCTTACTCAAATCTCTGAATATGTTAGATATTAAGTTACTGCACATCCTCTCATGTGTACTCTATATATTTAAAACTCTGAATTGTAATGTCAATCTCGACTTTAAAAGCTTCTTAGAAGGTTGTAACAGAACCCATGGGCACCACGCCAGAAACAAATATCTATTTGATATTCCAAGAGTACGACTTGTACAACGAGCGACGTAGCACGAGAATTAAGGTGAGAAAAATGGAACGAGTATGCACATGTTACTGATTTTGTGCGCTTTTGCCGAGTTTAGGCTTTGCTGTTGGGAGTCACGCTAGGCTTTTGGACGTTATATTTATACACACCTGTAGGAAATTTAATTGCGAACACAATGATACCAAAACGAGCGACGTAGCACGAGAATTAAGGTGAGAAAGCTGGAACGAGTATACACATTTTGGTGTCTCCACGCGCTTACCCGCACGCCAAGGCACATGACCCCTATGTCAACCGCGCGCCTGCCCGGAACGCGAAAGTGTTAAGTCACTGCACATCCTCTCATGTGTACTCTATATATTTAAAACTCTAAATTGTAATGGCAATCCCGACTTTAAAAGCTTCTTAGAAGGTTGTAACAGAACCCATGGGCACCACGCCAGAAACAAATATCTATTTGATATTCCAAGAGTACGACTTAATCAAAATAGAAATGCTCTACAAATCAAGGGGCCCAGGATGTGGAATGACCTTCCCAATCATGTCAAAGTGTCAAAGGCTGTACCTCTCTCAACCAGTTTAAGATGAAAACTAAGTACTACCTAATTAACTCCATGTAACCTACCTTACCCCTAAATGTTAACCCATGTCTTACTATTTTCAAACAATGCTCTTTGCTGACCAACTTGTATATTGGCTATTTTCTATCATGTTCCCCCCCCCCCCATTTTTATCTTTTTTTTCAACGCAATTTATACTTTAAGCTCAATTACTATTAAGTTTTAGTCCAAGTGTTTT
Source organism: Procambarus clarkii (assembly GCF_040958095.1). NCBI lineage: Eukaryota > Metazoa > Arthropoda > Malacostraca > Decapoda > Cambaridae > Procambarus > Procambarus clarkii. Next base: position 12,490,164 of record NC_091165.1, read on the forward strand.
TCCCCCACCTCACCTTGCCCGAAACGCTATGCGTACTAGTAGCTTTAGGTATTGTATGTACTAGCTCTATCTATAAATCAATCAGAATGTTTGTAACTGCATCTATGTATGTACTTTTCCAAAATGGAATATTATTATTATTATTATATATTAAAAGGTGCAGGCAGCTGAGGCCAGGATAACACACAGACCAGTACTACATACACCAACACCAACGTCTGGAACACTCGTACACAGCCACAACAGAGACCCACTCTCACAGAACAAAACTTCCGGAATCTAACAACTCCAAATCAGAAAGTACACAAAAATGCTGCTGAAATACAACAAAAGCAAAAAAGAAAAAAGCAGTTACTTTCGGAAACAACACAACAAATTTACAGTTTTACCGAGGTCCAGCTGAAAAACATTGTGAAAATCATGGCAGAAACCATTATCAATTGCCTACAGATGACCCAGAACGCCTTACAACAACAGTCTCAAGAAATCACTTGTGTAATAATGGAAAAGATCGTGCAGCAGACCACAGTTACACAAGAAATAGACAGTCTGAGACAAGACGGAGCACAAGAGGACAATCAAGGTGATATGTAGATTCAACAGAGCAGAAGAAGTTGTTAAACACATATGGCAAAATCTTACTGAAGCGACCATACGAGTCATAAATACTCATACTCCGCCCAAGCAAAACAGAAACAAGCAACACTTAGTGGGTCAGTCAGAGGCTTAGGGCCCGCGCAGGAATATCCCTGAAAAAAAAATGACGTGAACATAAGGATTATCAACAACAGTCGGGTAGTCAAGACACCAGACCATTTACATTCACAAAAGCAACTGCAAGAAGCAGTGACCACTCAAGATCAAGAGAATCTTACAACACAAGAGACAGACAATAGCCAATCCAGTGTGATTTGCAACAACACCAACAAAGAAGTATTGAACAGCACAGATGCACAGGTTCGAACAACACAAGAGGCAGGCATGAACAATCAATGCAGCCCAATATGCAGCAACATCAACAACGAAACACTGGATGGCAGAGATGCACAGATTCCGACAACACAAGAAACGGCCACGAGTAATCAATGCAGTCCGATGTGCAGCAATACCAACAGCAAAACGATGGAACACAGTTATGCACATATTCCAGCAATGCAGGGGAATGACCACGAGCAATCAGTGCAGTCCGATTTGCAGCGACACGACTTGCGAGGTGGAGATATAGACATCGATTTCGAAGAGAACTACTAGAACAAGCAACACCAACCGAAACCGTCGTCTGGCCATTACGAATACTGCAGTGGAACATTCAAGGTCTTGGAAATAAAAACCACACACTTCAGGAAGCTGCGATCAATACGAAAGCAGATATAATCGTTTTGGAAGAAACTCTTTTCCCAGCCATGATGTCCTTCAGATTAGCTGATTGATAAAGATTAAGCCACCCAAGAGGTGGCACGGGCATGAATAGCCCGTAAGTGGTGGCCCTTTTGAACCATTACCAGTATCAATAGATGATACTGGAGATCTGTGGAGGTGCGACTGCACCCTGCGTGACGGGAGATGTCTCCCGTGAGATTAGCTGGATATCAGCACTATGTTATACCGTATGAACAGGGGAGACAAAGAGGGTTAATGACCCTAGTCAGCAACACCATACCCAGCAAGAAAATAGACCCAGTTTCATGTGGGGATGGAGTAGAGGTATTAGCAGTAACAGTGAATATGGCTAATATTGAGCTCCTCATTTACAACGTCTACAAGCCCCCTAGACGTAAACTAGAAGCAGAGACAGTGCTTGCCTTGGCCACGCATGAAAATGTAATTATTGCTGGGGATTTTAATGCTCATCATCAAGATTTAGGTGCGACTGGGTCAGCCAATACAGATGGGCGCCATTTAGCTGCAGCTCTGCAAGAAGAACCTGAAATTACACTTCTCAACACTGGGGAACCCACTCACATTCTTGGAGGTTTCCTTGATCTTACATTAATCTCAACAGCACTCAAGCATCAGGCGAAGTGGGAAGTAGACCCGGTGATCACGTGACCACTATGCTACTGTCACAATACTAAACATAGAACGACCTCCTACACCACCTGCACAACCTAGGTGGAATTTAAGAAAGGCCAATTGGAATATATACCAAGAAGAACTTGCAAAATGACATGCAACGTACACGCCACCTGAGGATTTGAACATACACGAGACCTATCTGCAGGAAGCCATTGCAGCTGCTGCAAACAAAGCTATTCTAATCATTATCACAGGAAACACAAAACGAAAGAATTATTGGTTCTATAGTAATGAAGTCAAGAAACAGAACCACAGAGTCAACATCTTCAGACAACATCTAAAGAGAAACTCCACACCAGAAGGAAGAACTCTGCTAAGAGCGGTGATATCTGAAGCAAGACGAGTTTCCAGAGAAGTAAAGGAGGCAAGATGGTTTGAGTGGTGTCAAACTCTAAATGAACATAGTAGTCTTGGCAAGATATGGGGTCAGATTAAAACTATATCAGGTCGACCAGCCCGACCACAGGCATATCTTGAGGTTATCTTGAGATGATTTCGGGGCTTTTTAGTGTCCCCGCGGCCCGGTCCTCGACCAGGCCTCCACCCCCAGGAAGCAGCCCGTAACAGCTGACTAACACCCAGGTACCTATTTTACTGCTAGGTAACAGGGGCATAGGGTGAAAGAAACTCTGCCCATTGTTTCTCGCCGGCGCCTGGGATCGAACCCAGGACCACAGGATCACACGTCCAGCATGCTCTCCGCTCGGCCGACCGGCTCCGGCATGTATTCAACCATTGCAGGAGGCTGAGAGACTCGTTCTCCAATTTGCAGAAAGAACAGCTTCATATCAGCTTCCTGCAATGGTCAGAAGGCAGCAAGAACAATTAAAATAAGAGAGGTTGACAGCCATTCATGGGAGCATAGCTATAAATGACGAATGTGACTGTCCCTTCACCAAACAAGAACTAATCAGAGTAAAAAAAAAAGAGGGTAAGGACACTGCACCAGGTGCTGATAACATTACATACTCAATGGTCCCACATGCAGGTCCTGCTGGAGAACAAGGAATATTGGACGTTATCAATGCATCTTGGCAGCAAGGCAAACTGCCAACCTCTTGGAAGAAAGCAGACATCATTCCGATTCCTAAGCCGAAAGAACCTGGCAATTACAGACCCATTTCATTAACATCATGCATTAGTAAAACTGCAGAACGAATGGTCTTAAATAGGCTACTGTGGAAGACTGGATACCTGCAAAAACACATATTTGGCTTCACTAGAGGAGTAGGTACTGCCAACTGCATAGCAACATTACTAGGAACAGTTATCTCAGGTCCAGCTATAGTGATCTTCCTTGATCTGGAAAAAGCATTCGAACTTGCAAGCCCGCAAGCAATTTTACAACCTTAGTTAAAAAAGGTGTAAAAGGAAATATGCTAGGATGGGCATACTATAGGCAATTTTATTGCTGCTGCTGCTGCTAATATCAGCTGGGAGACTGAATTAGGTAACATAGGGAACATCAACCTAGCAGTACAAACATTTCTTCAGAAAACTCTCAGCCTTTATAACACCTAATGTCCTATGCTAACTAAAGAAGTCACAACTAAAAGGCTAAACAATCCATGGCTTACAAAGGGGATACTTAAACCTATTAATAAAAAACTTGACCTTGAGAAGAAGTATGGGTTAGGATTCGTCTCCAAAGAATTTTCAAAGATTTGCTCATCAATGCTGTCAAAGGTAATTAGCAGAGCCAAAACAAAATACAATGAAAATAAATTCACCCAAATTAAGGGCAACATTAAGAAAACGTGGAAAACTATATCCCGAATATTGGGATCAAAAAAGATTTTGAATAAAAAACCAATACTCCTATCCAATGACGATGGTGTGCTCTCAGCCTCTGACACTGCTATTGAATTCAATAGGTTCTTCTCATCCATTGGGACTTTCCTTGCTCATGATATTCCATCCTCCCCTCCTTGGCCTTACCTTCAGGTGCTTCCGGGGCTTAGTGTCCCCGCGGCCCGGTCGTCGACCAGGCACTCACTAGTGGATTATACATATGTATAATTTCATGTGTATTATACATATATAAAACGCTGAACTGTAATGTCAATCCTGACTTCAAAAGCTTCATTGAAGGTTGTAACAGATCCCATGAGCACCACACCAGAAATAAATTCAGTTTTGATATTCCAAGAGTAGGACTTAATCAAACTAGAAATGCTCTACAAATCATGGGACCCAGAATGTGGAATGACCTTCCTAACCATGTTAAAGACTGTACCTCTCTCAACCAGTAAAAATAATAAAATAAAAATAATATAATAATAAAAATAATAATATAATATATAATAATATAATAAAAACGAAGCACTACCTAATAAATTCCCTGTAACCTACCTTACCCCTCTATTGTCAACCCATGTCTGTTTTCTTAAACAACGCTGTTTGTCGTCCTAATTGTATTTGTGCTGCGTTTTCAGCCATGTTTCCCTCTTTTTTTATCTTTATTTTTTTTCTCAACACATTTTATTCTTTATACTCAATTAGTATTAAGTTTTAGTCATTAATGTTTTTCCTGCCCGAAACGCATTGCATAATAGTGGCTTTAGGCACTGTGTGTACTAGCTCCATCTATAAATCGATCAAATTATGTAAAATCTCTTGTATGTATGTATGTACCTTACCTGAATAAACATTTTATTTTATTTTTATTTTATTTTTAGTATTAAAGACTACCTTACAGGTAACTATCCAGTCTCTGTGCCTAACTCCTGCTAACTCCTCTGATGTTAATGAGATAATCCTTTCCCTTAAAACTAAGTCAAGTGCCCTTGATGAGATACCATCTTCAATTTACAAAAAAGCTTCCAGATTTCTAGCTCCTGCCATTGAATTGCTCTTCAACAAATCACTTGAACTCCAAACCTTTCCGGATATTCTAAAAAAAAAGCGAGAGTAACCCCAGTCCATAAATGTGGCGATCTCACTGATGTCAACAATTACAGACCTATATCAATTCTGCCAACCTTGTCAAAAATATTTGAAAAGCTAATCTACAAGCAGCTTTACTCTTATCTAGCCAAACACAATATACTTAGCTCTTACCAATATGGTTTCAGACCCAATAAAAGCACTAACGATGCACTAATTAGTATGATTAACTTGATACATGCAGCTCTTGATAAAAATGAGTTCCCTGTTGGGTTATTTTTGGACGTACGAAAGGCATTTGACACTGTCAACCACCAAAACCTTCTTAAATTACATCATTATGGAGTCAGAGGTCACTCCCTGCAATACCTTCAGTCTTACCTTACTGACAGGCTCCAGCATGTTTCTGTGAATATTTCCATTTCTCCCACCCTACCCATAAACATTGATGTTCCACAGGGCAGCATACTTGGCCCTCTCCTCTTTCTCATCTACATTAATGACCTTCCAAATGCCTCACAACGCCTCAAACCAATCTTATTTGCTGATGACACAACCTTCATTTTCTCCAGTCCTGACCCTCTTGCTCTAAATGTCACAATGAATACTGAACTAATAAAGTCCATCTTTGGCTAACTGCTAACAAACTCACCCTTAATATTGACAAAATTTTCTATATTTTGTTTGGTAATAAATCCTCAAATGAAATTAATCTCAGAATAAACAATACCCAAATTAGTAACAAAGTTGATGGTAAATTTCTTGGTACCCTCATCGATAACAAGCTGAATTTCCAGGGGACACATTCTAAATATAGCAAAAGAAGTTTCCAAAACTGTTGGCATTCTTTCTAAGATCAGATATTATGTACCTCGCCCTGCCTGGTGACGCTCTATTACTCTCTCATCTATCCTTATCTCAACTATGGTATTTGTGCTTGGGGTTCTACTACCCAAAATCCTTTATGTCCTCTAATTACCCAACACAAAGCTTCTATTAGAACAATATCTAACTCTGGCCCCAGACAGCACTCAGTACCCTTACTCAAATCTCTGAATATGTTAGATATTAAGTTACTGCACATCCTCTCATGTGTACTCTAAATATTTAAAACTCTGAATTGTAATGTCAATCCTGACCTAAAAAGCTTCTTAGAAAGTTGTAAGAGAACCCATGGGCACCACACCAGGAACAAATACCTATTTGATATTCCAAGAGTACGACTTAATCAAACTAGAAATGCTCTACAAATCAAAGGACCCAGAATGTGGAATGACCTTCCAAATCATGTCAAAGGCTGTACCTAGATGAAAACCAAGTACTACCTAATTAACTCCATGTAACCTACCTTACCCCTAAATGTCAACCCATGTCTTACTATTTTTAAACAATGTTGTTTGTTGACCAACTTGTACATTGGCTATTTTCTACCATGTTCCCCCCCTTTTTTTTATCTTTTATTATTTTTTTCAATGCAATTTATACTTTAAGCTCAATTAGTTTAGTTCATTTATTATACACCCCATACCCATCTTATGGGCGGTAGTGGAAAGGGTTACAGAGGCACATAATGGGCTCAGGGACTGAACCCCACAATTCATTTAGCTAAGCAAGTAACAATCTTGATGAACTAGTTACAAAATTCAGTATTAGTCGTCACATCAACAATGGGTTCGAGATCGACCACAAGTACAGTTTCTAAATTAAGCAACTGACATATGTGGAGAGCTAGTGTCACAATTGATATGTTTGTCCTGCACACCGCCCCCCATCCAGTGGGCAGCGGTGGATAGGTTGCAATCACTCTTAGTTACTACCTACAATTAGCAAATATTTGGCTCAATTACTATTAAGTTTTAGTCTAAATGTTTTTTTTTCTCCACACCTCACCTTGCCCGAAACGCTATACGTACTAGTGGCTTTAGGTATTATATGTACTAGCTCTATCTATAAATACAACATTATGTTTGTAAATCAACTATGTATTTACTTTCCTGAATAAAATTTACTCCACTTTAATTTACTTAAATAATTTTAAACAGAGTGGCACGGCATTACACACTTCACTTAATTGATACCACACTGAAAATTTGCTTGGCCTCACTGCGCAAGCTAAAATATATGATGACTTACCTCCAATATGTCTGTGTTGTGGAGCTCGCTGCATATTCCACATCGTTCCGGGATTCTGCAGCAATCATTATGGTGGCTGAAGCGCTGACATCTGTAGCAGCGCATGGGCTATGGATTGTACAGCATTAGACTGAATTGTCCATAGATTCCAACATTGTGTGTTGATGCGAAGTCATTTTATTGTTACAAGGAGCTGTCTTATTTTTACATTGTGCTTACACCTTTCCGCCGTTGTGACATTTGGGCATTCTAAGAATCTGTGTGCATGAACTTCAACCGGGAAATGTTGTACCATCATGTGATTTTTTCCTCTGGTTTCAGTTCAACTAGGTCTTCTGTATTCCTGAGGTTTGTAATTATATCTGGATTAGCTGTGGATATGTTATATCTGCCTCTAATGTCAGGTTTGACTCTAAGATCTGATCCTGGATGATCTTTTTCCAGTGCGGCAATGTAAGCATAGGTGGGACCATCTACTGGTTTTGAAAATGATCCTTGGCATTGGTTTGGGGGCTGCTCTTTGGTTCTGGCTAGCTTCTAAATTGGTTTCTTCAGGCATTTCTTCGGTTCTTCGTTTATTTGCTTTTCTGTTTCCTACCATTTGCCACGGTGGCTCATTGTGAGTAGGATTATCCTGCGATTCATCATTCCTGCCATCTTCAGCAATTTTCCTTGCTCTTGCTACGAGATCACTGTATCCTTCTGACGTTAATAATTTCAGAAGGATGGTCAGAATGTCCATCCTTCATTTCCTGGGAGGGCAGGGGGGGGCATGGTCGTACTGAACTAAATGAGTTGCTGAGGGAGTGATGTGCGTGTGTCCTGTGGAGATCGGAAGGAGGTGCTTTAATTTGGTCTTTTAATTAACTCAAGTTCATTACATCCAGCAGTCGACCCCACAGACGCATTCATAAATTTTTACATGCTGTTCATTCAAAACGCGAATTTTCTCAAATATAAATTAATATTATAATATACAGTATTAGCATATTGTGCATATATAGGCATAGGTTAGGTTAGGTGTTTAGGTTCTGTTGGTGATTATTTGTATATGTAGTATGTGGGTGAAGCATTTACAGCGTTGTGGTTCGAACAAAATTTGTTAATGAAGCACTTGTTACGGAAGTGTTCGAACAAAATCAGTTGCGAGTCGTGTGTAAACCGTTTTTCATTCATAAACGGGGTTTGGCGGGTGCACGGAATCACTTTTCGGTCTTTGTTTGGAGGCAAGGCAAGCAAGGAGTACCGAATCAAATTTTTCGAAGAAATTGAGTTCGAGAACAGAAAAATATGAAAACGGGCATACGAAAACCGAGGTTCCACTGTATTTTTATATATTCTGTACTGTATATTTATATATAAAATATAATATATATATATTAGTATATTTTGGTAGCAGTCGTTCTTGCAAACATATGTTGTTGAATATGACCGAAAGGGTAAGATTAATAATTCTAACACAAATCTTATCAATATTATGTTTTTCTTCACTGTCGATGGTAATTGAAAAACTAACTCTCCAAAATTCATTCTTTACATTATTATTTTTGATCTGACACCTGAACGCGTTTCGTAAGCTTCTTACATTTTCAAAGACTAGTTTACACATAACATACTTCATACTTATACTCGTTTTGGGTGAGGTGATATAGCACAAAAGTTTAGGGTGTGAAACACCCAAATGGAGGTAGTCAATGAAGCAACATGTTACATGTATGTATAGGATAGAGGAGCAAGAGAAAAATTGGTATAGTTAAGTGCAAATCAGCTTGCTCGAATTCAGGAGAGAGAAGTTGAAGAAAGACTAATGGTTCTAAAAGAGCTCGGGTATTACTGTAGCAAGAATATCCTTGAGGTTATCTTGAGATGATTTCGGGGCTTTAGTGTCCCAGCTGCCCGGTCCTCGACCAGGCTTCCACCCCCAGGAAACAGCCCATGACAGCTGACTAACACCCAGGTACCTATTTTACTGCTAGGTAACAGGGGCATAGGATGAAAAAAACTCTGACCATTGTTTCTTGCCGGCGTCCGGGATCGAACCGTGGCTGTCCGCTCGGCCGACCGGCTCCCTATATATTGCTCCACAGCGCATGATTGTCGTTAAAATTGTGTAAAAAGAGCACTTGCGTTTTCTTGCAATGATTTTCGAGGCTTAATATCCCCGCGGCCCGGCCCTCAACCAGGCTTTCTTTTAGTTAAACACCCCCAAGAAGTAGCCCATTGCAGCTGCCTAACTCCCAGGTACCTATTTACTGCTAGGTAACAGCACTGGCTCCAGAGAGAAGACCAAAGCTGCTCGAGTTCAATAGGAAATAGAAAAATGAGGAGGGAGATAAGGGAATAGAGTATATACCATTTATTCATGAAAATGCTGGTGTTGATGAATGGGAAGATCACTCTGGATTAAAAAAAAAACGTAGAGCTAGTAACACTGGGAAAAGGTGGAGGGGACAGGTGTGTACTAAGAGTGTTCAGGAAAATATGAACAATTTCAAGTACTGTACTGTATTTAAAGATACTGTATTAAAAAAAATTATACTTACCTTGTTCTACAAACCACATAACTCTGATGAAAGGCTAAAATAATAATTATTCAACATAATTCTTTATTTTAAACCCAGAGTACAATAGTGTGTGCCAGTACTTCAGCCACTTCATAACTACTAATTTCATCTCTTCATAATTATATTGTATTATTGCAGTAAAAACTACAGCAATATGAACCCCAATGCTAGTCTGTACCACATTACAACCTTAGTCTGCACTGCATTACAACCATAGTCTGCACTGCATTACAACCATAGTCTGCACTGCATTACAACCTTAATTCTGCACTGCATTATAACCTTAGTCTGCACTGCATTATAACCTTAGTCTGCACTGCATTATAACCTTAGTCTGCACTGCATAACAACCTTATAAATATATAGTCTGCACCGCATTACAACCTTATAAATATATAGTCTGCACCGCATTACAATCTTAATTCTGCACTGCATTACAACCTTATAAATATAGTCTGCACCGCATTACAATCTTAATTCTGGACTGCATTACAACCTTAATTTTGCTCCGCATTTCAACCTTATAGCTCCAGTTTTAAATACTAAAACAACATTTCCTCATTATATTAAAACTTGTTCTATAATAATCTCATGGAAAGCATCTTGACAAAACAATAACACACATACAGTACAGAATACAATTTCTCTTTTATACACATTTCAATATCAGCATTATTAAAACTTGTCTGGTGTTTTGCCCAAGCTAGAAACTATACTTTTTTATGGATTTTATTTTGTAATAAATAACATACCATGCAAGTGTACTACAGACTGTATAATCATTATTAATATTTATCAATTAATATTCCACAGAAGAACTTAATTCAAATACTGTACATTTATTTAAGTAGAATGAGGATCAAGCTATCCTTATTAATTTAAGGCCAAGTGATAATGGAATTATTCCAAACAATGTCACCAAATAATACATGTAGTGTACAGTATTAAAGCTTTCAGTAAAATACCATATACTGAAACCATCTTTATAAATTATTTCAAGTCGACCAATAACATCTACCTTATATATTTGAGCTACCAATGAAGTGTTATAATCATTTAAACAATATTAGTATTTTTACAGTTATCAAATACTGTATCAAGAAATTAGTTTGTTAACACCCATGGCTGCATAACACAAAGATAAGTCACAAATTCCACATGCCTACAGTATTTTAAAAATACAATTCACCCATGCTGGCATTATAAAAGTATCAGCTGACACCCTGTCACTGTACACAGAGCTTTGCCAGAATCAACAATCACTTCCAATCATGAAATTGTGAGACGAGATTAGGTTTACCCCTGCGAGTCTTGATTATAGGACTAAGAAAATAAACTGCCAATACAGTACTGTAGTTCAAACTGTACTTACAATTTAATCTGATGGGCCAGATCCTGATGCTATTTACCTGCAGGATCTCAACAGCTCGGAAGACAAATGCCACAATAATCTCAATTAGAAAACAAATATGACATATACTATTACAGCTAAATATAAAATAAAATAAAATAATGAGACCACACTCTCTTTAGATACTTTGCCCACAAACCTGTTATTTCCTCAAATTACTCACAATTAGGCTTAAACTAAAAATTCAACTTGACTTAAAATATAACTTTTAAAATAATTAATTTTAAAAAATCTGTCCTTAGAATTTCTAAAAAAATTAAGAAAAATACAAGGATAATTAAGAAATTTGTAAAATTGAATATTGTGAATGAGGTACAGCATTACTAAAGAAAACCAGTCAAGATTTCTTTCCTCTTAATTTTACATTAGATGATAACCTGATATATGAACATATATGGGAATGCACTAATATGACAAGTACATTGATCACACTTCACCTATACTGTGTGTTCTTAACTGGCTTCCATTTACATATATTGTACAGGTATATATTAGAAGAGGCTGAGAGGCAACATATACAGTGCACTAATTAATAATTTTAGTGACTATTTAATTTGTATTTATGATAAAAATGTAGGTTATACAAGTCTGATACCATAACCAAATACAAAATTTAATGCATCAAAATTTTATGAAATAATTAAAAATGAGAATCAACTGATTATAATATCGGTTACTTTAATAAGAAGTCATTGGCACCATACTATAAGAGGAGCTCATGCAGTTCATATTTCTGTGTCATCTACTATTATTACTTCAAGAAAATGGTAACAACAAACATTTATCAAATGACATCAAGTTAGAGGAAAAAAATATGTCAATTTCAGATATAGAAAATATGCATGATAAAGTAAATGAGAAATGCCTTAGTTTTTAAAGTGACTATTTTGTCATGCAAGTAATGAAGACTGTACTGTATATACAACCATCATATGTACGGCACAAACTAATTCTAACTGGTTTCATAACACTTGGCTAAGTGCACATTACACAATTTCTATTCATTTATACTGATTTAGTGAACTTTTAACCTTGGAATTTGAAGAGTACTTTCTTCATTCTTTCTTGGCATTGTGTAAAAATGAGACAAGAATTAAGACAAATCAAAGACGGTATAGACCAAAAAATGCACATGTACATTTCCCCAAACCCATCCTCTTCCAATTCCACATCTATTTACACACATATTTCACAAGACGTATGTTGCTAATGATACACATCACAAAAAATGTACTGTATATAAACATGCCTTAGTATAATCTCCTATGATGAATTTAATTTCTTTACTTTTGTGAAGTGACACCCCTTTCTTTAGCAGATATCAATATTCACCCTCATAACAAAACTTCTAAAATGATAACCAAGCAAATTATTCATAAAAAAAATTGTTTGAACTGAGGTGAAGTATTTGTTAATATACATTTAATAAAAAATACTTTATTGGATTTCTTAAAATTACTGGCAATAATGTTAAATTACCTCTGTGTAAATTTAATAAAATATTGCATACCTTCATGCTTATTTTCCTCTGTAATCAGTAAAATGAGAGCAGACCAAGTAACCAAGACAAAATAATAACGTTCACCTTGTGGTTAAGAAAATTAACAATAAAGACATAAGTTAATAGATTAGGTCTCCTTGTAAAAAAATAAAAAAAAAAATCTATAATATTATTCTTGATATATTAAAGGCATTCTATTTATTAACAAATATTGAACTACAAAAATACAATTGATGGTAAAGCCTAAAGGATGTGGCAGATGCTCTTCTCTCGGAAAGGATTGGCCCTGGGGTTTCTGGCTGGGTGGCACAAATAATCATCCTTCTGATGTTCACGCACATATTCCTGCAACACACAAGAGAGTACTGCTTTATATACACTCTTAATGTGCTATAGTAACTTAATTTGAATGTACATTTTAGTAAAACAAGTAAATTGCTACACTTAAGTACACAGCACCTATGTAGTAGTCAGCTGAACAAGTAGGCCTCTCTCACTCTTCCTCCCCGCTCCCTTCCTCCCTCTTGACGGTAAGGGCAGTTTATTACTGTTTCAAATTACAATATTCGGTCACATGCTTTCTCATGGCTCTTAAAATATAGGCCAGATACCCAACTTTCCTGCGATAACCCCACCTCTTGGATTTAGAACTTCCTCAAAGGCTGAGTGCGCCAGAGCCTATGCCTAGTTCAAATTGATTGGATATAGGCCTAGAGAGGGGCAGAGTTTTCTAGAACAAGAGAGTGGGTGGAACCTATACTTCCTGAAAGCATACGAAACAAAAATGTGTTAGCGTGATCTTGGAACTGCTTGAGAGGGGGATGGGTGATCAGGCACGCAAGCTAGAACACTGGCTGAGAGGCAGTGGATACAAGGTAATTGTCTGTTTTTAGTTTCCTGTACAATTTGTAGTCCATTTTCATGCCTCTAAGGATAGAATCTCACTAGCTTAGGGATTAATGAGTTTGTATTAAATACAGATACTGTAAATTATTCTCCTGATATTTTATATATTTCCCTTAATTAATTCCAAGTCAGATCTTTAAGTGCTTTGGACATCACCTGTGATCTTATAAGCATTTTTTATGAGTAAATATATTCCCCTTGAAATTCATGAAGTAATGCAGAATGAATTCCATTCTTCCAGCAAATATTAAAAGATTAAATTTCCTAAGCACACTGTATTAGTTGACTGGTCACCTCCCAAGTCAATTAACCTAAATTTAGTGGTGGCGGCATTATTTGTTTGTGAGTAATCTTATCTTCATTTGGTCTGTAAGACTTGTAAACACATTTTTAACATCTTGGTCATTTCTCCCTCCTTCCCCCTGATAAATAAGTAATTATCAAAGAAGGCACCAAGCCGGGAAGGCTATGTTGCACTATCAAATGTGCGGAATAAACAGAGGGCACTAAATATCACTGAGGATGCCAATAAGAGAACAGAAACGCATAAGGAGAACGATATCAAAAGTATCCGATTCACAAAGAATTCTATTGAGGGACAAGTGACCGTGAGGGACAGTCGGAAAGCAAGACACACATGCGTCCTGGAAGTCAGGACATTCAACAAGGATATGCACAACTGTAAGAGGGGCAATGCAGTTAGGACAATAAGGAGCAGGGCAGTGCTCCATTAAGTGTCTGAGTTAAGCGCATATGGCCAATATGTAACTTTGCCAGAGCCGTTTCCCACCACTGGTTACAGTGGTACGAGGAAGGCCACAGGGACACACTACTCTTTAAGAGTATGCAGTTTGTTACCAGTAACAGAAGACCAAAAACCCTGCCAACCTGCAAGGATGAAGGAATTAATAACTGGGTAAAAGTCGAAATAAGGAATACCTTTACGGGAGATGGGACAAGTGTGGATAGCTTTCTTAGCGTCAGCGTTCGCACACTCATTTAAAGAGACACCAATATGGCTGGGAACCTAGCAAAACTCAACTGTCTTAAATCTACTGGAGATAAGAAACAACCAATGTTGAATCTACTACCACCGGATGGATTGCATTAAAAGACTTCAGGGCCATGAGGGCATTGCGAGAGTCAACGACAAACACAAAGGAGGGGTTGACAGCGAGAAAGCAGGAGACGAAGAGCATAGAAAATAGCATAAAGTTCTGCAGTGAAGATGCTAGTCTATGGAGGCAAGCGACACATATAGGTGTGGTCAGGAAAAACAACAGAGTAGCCTACACCGTCTGCAGACTTAGACCCATCAGTGAAGATGGAAATGGAGCGGGAGTGTAAAGAGAAGCGTTCAAGGAAAAGGCATTTCAGAATTGTAGGAGGGGTAAAAGCTTTAGTGATGTGGGTCAGGGATTTGCAATATTTAGGAAGGGGGACCCTCCACAGGGGCAAGGATGGAACAACACGAGGAGAAATATTAGTAATACTAACCGAAATAAAATGTTGCAGGCGAGACAACCGGACAGAAAGAGGGAGGCGGTGAAGGGAAACAGGAATTATAGTGGGGAAGGAGGAGGGGAAGTCAAAGCACAACACCGGCGAGAGTGAGGGTGTTGTAAGGACCTCGCAAGGTAGCGAAGACAGTAGCGATCTCGGCGGTCCTGGAGACAGGAAACCAGTGCCAGCCTACAAGCTGAGGGTTGGAGTCGAACGAAAGGCACCAGAGCTGAGGCGCAACCCAGTATGGTGCAAAGCATTAAGACGGCGAAGAATAGAAGGAGAAGCAGAAGAGTAAGCAAGGCAACCATAATCGAGTTTAGACAATACGAGAGAGGAATGCAAGGAGAGGAGCGTGCGCCTATCTGCTCCCCAAGAAGTACGGGACAAAACCTTAAGTAGGTTAAGGGCCTTAGAGCACTCAACTCGGAGGTAAGAGATATGGGGTGGCCAAGATAAATGAGTGTCAAAGATTAACCCCAAAAGCTTCGCGGAATCTTCGTACACAAGGGGATGACCATAAAGCAACAAAGAGGGACGTAGAATAACATGCTTCCGAGTAAAAGTCATAGCACAATTCTTGGTTGCAGAGAACTTGAAGCCATGATTGGTGGCCCAACACGACATGGCATCAATCACAAGTTGAAGACGCCATTGAAGGAGAGACGAATCATCACCGCTATAGAAAAGAGTAAGATCGTCAACAGAGAGTGGAGAAGAGGCCAGAAGGGAGGAAAACAGACCATTGAGAGCAACTAGAAAAAGAGTAGTGCTCAGAACACTACCATGGGGCACACCTTCGAATTGCTCAAAAGAGGCAGAGTGGCACCAAGCCTCACTCTAAAGGAGCGACGAGAGATGAAGCTTTGGAGGAAGAGAGGGAGATTATCACGAAGGCCAAAAGAACGAAATTTGGACAGAATATGGAATAATCAGGTGGTGTCGTAAGCCTTTTCCAGGTCAAAAAAGACAATAACAACGGAGGTCTTCGCAGCAAAAGCAGTACGAATATAGACCTCCAAGTTCACCAGGACATCAGTCGTGCTGCAGCATTTGCGAAAACCAAATTGAGAAGGGGAGAGGTGGTGATAGTGTAACAAGAACCACATCAGACAAACACTGACTATACGTTCAAAGAGTTTGCAGACACAACTCGTGAGGGCAATAGGGCGGAACTCCTTAGGGAATGTCCCAAGAGATCCCAGTTTCCGCATAGGGAGTACAACAGCATCAAGCCAGTCCTCAGGGACCGACGACAACTCCCAGATCTGGTTATACAGACTCAGTAAATACTGAGACGTGCAAGGAGGGAGGTGGCGAAGTATCTCAAAATGAATGTCATCTGAGCCCGCTGCCGTAGAACTGCAGAGGGCCAGGGCAGACTGAAGTTCAGAAAGAGAAAAGGGATCTAAAACTCTCAACCCCTCAAACTCAAAAGTAGTGAGTGCGAAGTCAGCAGGTTAAACCATAACAAACCACATCAAAGAATTGTGGACTAGCCAAGGCGTTTAGGTAAGGACCAAGGACACCCAGGCACTGGGGGATGCTTGCTGGAAGAACAGACACAAAACACAGCCTGTAAGATAAACATGGCTATGAAGGGCATCAGCAGCATACCGTATAGACAAGCAAGCAAACCCCAGTGCACCACACAAAAAACCTCCAAATGCCCCAACCACAGGACATCACAGACAAGTCAAAGACCTATGATGAGGAGTGAGGAACCCTACAAAGTAGGAGTGCCTCCTGAACTTGTCAGTCACGTGCAATGCAAAATGAGCACCTAGGGAAGAGAGCCCTAAACACATACAGAGAGAGAGGCAAAGAAAAAACCCAAGTCCATGCTGCAAAGCTTGAAACATGCTCACAAAGCAAATACCAAAATTCTGGAACAATACACAAAGCAAATACAACCCTCCCTATACATGACAGAGTCCAAAGAACTGCCCATATTCATCTTGGAAAATACAGAGACTCACCAATGCCAGTGACTCTGGGAGCTCCAAACTTTTGGACATTAGCAGCAGGACTGAGGGTCTAACGAATCTGAAGCCAGGAGCTCCTAGTCATGAGGGTCACCAACTGTTTGTGGCCAGCCTTAACTAGGAGGGTTTGATTTAACTACTGAGCAAGTAGTTTGTGGAGTCATTTGTTACTTCAGTTCTTTTCTCTGTGAACCTTATAGTTGTCTGCATTATTTTGTCTATGGATATTTCCTTGCTCAGGATGATCAAAACAATCCCCAGCTCCCTGTGCCACTGTTAGGGAAGCCAGGGTCTAGCTCTGGTTCCTGGTAGACAATAAAGGACTCATAATACAGAGGTTTATGAGTGTAGCTATCTCAACGAGCTAACATCAGGGAGCCACCGTTCAGCTCTTACAAAAAAGCAAAATACAGGGATGGCTTTTTATGGAAAAGTCAAAGTATTTTCAAAAGCAAGTGCAAATTTCCCAGTTGTCTGCTAATTCTGATGGGTGGGTTAGAAACTATAAGAACCTTCATGGTTTTAGATAGAACAAAGTACTGTAGCTGTAAAGTAGTAGTCAGCCAATACCACAGCCACAGTTGAGTATAGACATTCATAGAGGTTGTGAACAAAGAAAAATTATCCAAATAAATTTACAATGTAAACAGAACCTGATTACATTGGCAGGATGTGCCTAGACATACACTGGATAACAGTGGAAAAAAAAGCATTCTATTGGCTACATGCATAAGAGAGATTATCCATGCTATGCTCAAGCTTCAGGCATACGAAGTAAAATTTCTGGTGGATAAAAGAAAAAATTCAAGGGCAATGAAAGAGGCTAAATCTCTACCTGCTATTTATAAGGGAAAGTAAAGTGTGTGAAAGAGTATAATAGTCTTCCAAGACTGTCTTTGTATGTGTGTATCCTGTTCACGTGGTAATTACCTAAGTGTAATTACCTAAGTGTAGTTACAGGATGAGAGCTACGCTCGTGGTGTCCCGTCTTCCCAGCACTCTTTGTCATATAACGCTTTGAAACTACTGACGGTCTTGGCCTCCACCACCTTCTCACTTAACTTGTTCCAACCGTCTACCACTCTATTTGCGAAGGTGAATTTTCTTATATTTCTTCGGCATCTGTGTTTAGCTAGTTTAAATCTATGACCTCTTGTTCTTGAAATTCCAGGTCTCAGGAAGTCTTCCCTGTCGATTTTATCAATTCCTGTAACTATTTTGTATGTAGTGATCATATCACCTCTTTTTCTTCTGTCTTCTAGTTTTGGCATATTTAATGCTTCTAACCTCTCCTCGTAGCTCTTGCCCTTCAGTTCTGGGAGCCACTTAGTAGCATGTCTTTGCACCTTTTCCAGTTTGTTGATGTGCTTCTTAAGATATGGGCACCACACAACAGCTGCATATTCTAGCTTTGGCCTAACAAAAGTCATGAACAATTTCTTTAGTATATCGCCATCCATGTATTTAAATGCAATTCTGAAGTTAGAAAGCATAGCATAGGCTCCTTGCACAATATTCTTTATGTGGTCCTCAGGTGATAGTTTTCTATCTAGAACCACTCCTAGATCTCTTTCTTTATCAGAATTCTTTAAAGATTTCTCACATAATATATAGGTTGTGTGGGGTCTATGTTCTCCTATTCCACATTCCATAACATGACATTTATTAACATTAAATTCCATTTGCCAAGTGGTGCTCCATATACTTATTTTGTCCAGGTCTTCTTGAAGGGCATGACAGTCATCTAAATTTCTTATCCTTCCTATTATCTTAAAATGGTGAAATGGTAAAATGGTGAAGGTGAAAACGCTTCAAAGACTGACCCTCCATAAAACATCAGTCGTGTTAATTTTAGGTAACTTTCCATCAGGAAAACACCTGAGAGTGTACTACCCACAGCTCAGAGGAGGAACTTTAATCCCTCAGAATGGGCATCTGTGATAGGGAAGGGAAACCCTGGACCACAGTGAACAAAATGCAAAGCTAGAGCACACGCAGTATAGACAACATAAAGCAGTCATGATGGAGAAAAGAAACAACAACAGAGTACTGTACAGTAATGGCCCCCCTTGGCAGAACTATAGTTCCACAGATACTCAACACCACTTAGCTTAAACATGAAGCAAAGGATGAGCCCAATCACAGTTTTCCCTGCTGCTGATGCTGTGACCTGGCGAGTGAGTGGGTGGGTGGGCTAGGTCGAACCTCAGGTGACCTGGACTGTGACCAGGCGAGTGAGTGAGCAGGCTAGGTCGAGCCTCAGGTGTCCTGGACTGTGACCAGGCGAGTGAGTGGACAGGCTAGGTCGAGCCTCAGGTGACCTGGACTGTGACCAAGTGAGTGAGTGGGTGGGTGGGCAGGTTAGGTCAGGCCTCAGGTGACCTGGACTGTGACCAGGTGAGTGAGTGAGTGGGCAGGCTAGGTCAAGCCTCAGGTGACCTGGACTGCCACCTAATGGCAGTCAAGCACATCAGGCTTAGGGGGTTTATTCTGCAGCAACAATCAGTTGCCTCATTACACCTGGGTACCCAATTTTTGTTTTACTAAGAAGTTGCTAACAATGGGCATCGTTGGTTGAAAGTGACCGATGTTGTATACTGTTTAGCATGTAATGTCAGTCACTTTCAACCAATAGTGTCCACTGGGTAGTTTTGTTGTGTTGATGCTTTTCAGTGGCTTTCTCAATTTTTTATTGATCTTTGCTCTCAGAAGGTAACAGAATGTGGGTCTCAGATGCCCAGTACATTCCCCTCAAGTTTGGCTGAACCAGCATTTGGGAATAAGAAACCACCAAGGTAGACCTCCCAGAATCATTGCTGTTAGGTGCTTGCCTCTAAATACTACATCTGATATAATCCATGGATCAAGCAGTAATCAATAACTTTAATATTATGCAAATTTGTGGCATCTATTTATATCCACCCAAACTTATTCACATTCACTGATTTTTCAGGCATCCCTGTGTACAGGAATTGTAGCTGATGTGTGGAAAAAAGCTAACATTGTTCCACTCTACAAAAGTGGTAGCAGGGAAGACCCCTCAATTATAAACCTGTATCATTGACAAGTGTAATTGTCAAAATATTGGAAAAAAAAATAAAATTAAATGAGTAGAACACCTGGAGAAAAATGATATAATATCAGACAGACAGTATCGTTTTTGATCTGGAAGATCCTGTGTAACGAATTTACTCAGTTTCTATGATCGAGCCACATAGATTTTACAGGAAAGAGATGGTTGGGTTGACTGCATCTATCTGGACCTAAAAAAGACTTTTGACAGAGTTCCACATAAGAGGTTGTTCTGGAAACTAGAACATATTGGAGGGGTGACAGGTAAGCTTCTAACATGGAGGAAAAATTTCCTGATAGAAAAATGAAGGCTGTAATCAGAGGCAATGTATCGGATTGGAGGAATGTCACAAGTGGAGTACCACAGGGTTCAGTTCTTGCACCAGTAATGTTCATTGTCTACATAAATGATCTACCAGATGGAATACAGAATTATATGAACATGTTTGCTGATGATGTTAAGATAATAGGGAAGATAAGAAACCTAGACGATTGTCATGCCCTTCAAGAAGACTTGGACAAAATAAGTATATGGAGCACCACTTGGCAAATGGAATTTAATGTGAATAAATACCATGTTATGGAATGTGGAATTGGAGAACATAGACCCCATACAACCTATAAATTATGTGAAAATCATTAAAGAATTCTGACAAAGAAAGGGATCTAGGGGTGGTTCTAGATAGAAAACTGTCACCTGAGGACTACATTAAGAACATTGTGCGAGGAGCCTATGCTACACTTTCTAACTTCAGAATTGCTTTTAAATACAGGGGTACCTCGGTTTAAGTTCCTGGAGACAGCTCGTAACCCGAAAACTCGTAACCCAATGCTAATTTCCCCATAAGAAATAATGGGAATGAATTAATCCGTTCCTGACTACCCAAAAACCTCACTTCTTCAAACTAAATTTTATACCTAGTTAGGTCGGGCCGAGCGGATAGCACGCTGGACTTGTGATCCTGTGGTCCTGGGTTCGATCCCAGGCGCCGGCAAGAAACAATGGGCAGAGTTTCTTTCACCCTATGCCCCTGTTACCTAGCAGTAAAAATAGGTACCTGGGTGTTAGTCAGCTGTCACGGGCTGCTTCCTGGGGGTGGAGGCCTGGTCGAGGACCGGGCCGCGGGGACACTAAAAGCCCCGAAATCATCTCAAGAAGATGTCAAGATAGTTCATCAAAATCTACACTACAAAAGTATGTTCAAGTTATTACTTACCCTTGCTGATGATTCCTGTTGGTGTATGGAAGATGGTGAGGAGGGGGAAGGATGAGAGGTGTTACTGTTTGGAAGGGGAGTCCCCTTCCATTATAACATCAGGGAGTAAAGATTTTTCTGGAGTGCACTCTCTGGCACGCTTTGCCTGCATACCACTAGGTCCTGGTTGTGGCTCACTGCTTAATTTTCTCACAACAAAACGATCCATTGAAGATTGTTCTTACCTTCTTTGCAACACTTGTCTGTAGTAAGACATCACATTGTCATTTAAAAGGTCAATGCAACGGCCTGCTACAGCTTTATCTGGGCGAGTTTTTTCAACAAAACTTTGCAGTTCTTTCCATACTTCACACATTTTCTTAATGAGGAAGGGACATCCTCTACTGCCTCTAATCAAAACTATTTTCTTAGGTTGAACCTTACCACTGGCTTTCTTGGGACCCATGGCGAGATATATAATAACTTATGCTCAAATGGCCAAAAATCCGACAAAAAACGGTAAATCCTTGTGAAGAATTCAGGTGGATAGTCACCGGACGCGAGGCTCTGGTAAACTGAGGCGCGATCTCCGTGCTACCATGCGCTAGGTCGGCCAGTATGCGTATCAACACCCTCGTATTCCAAGGCAATGCTCGTATCTCGATGTAAATTTTCCAAGCAAATCCTGCTTGTAACCCGAAAAACTCGTAACCAGGAACACTCATAATCCGAGGTACCACTATACTGTACATGGATGGTAAAATACTAAAGAAATTGTTCACGACTTTTGTAAGACCAAAGCTGGAATATGCAGCGGTTGTATAGTGCCCATACCTTAAGTAGTACATCAACAAACTGGAAAAGGTGCAAAGACATGCCACTAAGTGGCTCCCAGAACTGAAGGACAAGAGCTACGAGGAGAGGTTAGAGATATTAAATATCCAAAAACTAGAAGATAGAAGAAAAAGAGGAGATATGATCACTATGTACAAAATAATAACAGGAATCGATAAAATTGATAGGGAAGAATTCCAGAGACCCTGAACTTCAAGGACAAGAGGTCATAGATTTAAACTAACGAAACAAAGTTGCCGGAGAAATATAAGAAAATTCACTTTTGTAAACAGAGTGGTAGACGGTTGGAACAAATTAGATGAGGTGGTGGTGGAGGCCAAAACCGGCAGTAATTTCAAAGCGTTATATGACAAAGAGTGCTGGGAAGATGGGACACCACGAACGTAGCTCTCATCCTGTAACTACACTTAGGTAATTACACTTTGGTAATTACATACATGTCTAGGCTACGCATGAAATAATCTAGGGATCCTACGTCTATTATGTTACGCAATAATTGGTTCCACAAATCAACAACCTTTTACAGAACCAGTATTTTTCCCCAAGTCTTTCCTAAACCTAAACTTATCCAATTTACACCCATTGTTTCATGTTCTATTATGTGCTGATGCTTTTAATACCCTATTAATGCTGACCAAACCACGCACTAGAAATTGAAGAGACAACAACATTTCGGTCCGTCCTGGACCATTTTCAAGTCGATTGTGATAATGATCGACCTGGACCACAATCAACTTGATAATGGTCCACGACAGACCGAAACATTGTCGTCTCCAATTTCTAGTGTGGGGTTTGGTCAACATTTATCAGCCACGTTATTTTGACTCATCCTCTGCAATACCCTATTAATATCCCCCTTGTTATGCCGATTCATCCATTTGTACACCACAATCATGTCGCCCCTAATTCTTCGTCTTTCTCGAGAATGTATATCTTGAGGGTATCTTGAGATGATTTCGGGGCTTTAGTGTCCCCGCGGCCCGGTCCTCGACCAGGCCTCCACCCCCAGGAAGCAGCCCGTGACAGCTGACTAACACCCAGGTACCTATTTTACTGCTAGGTAACAGGGGCATAGGGTGAAAGAAACTCTGCCCATTGTTTCTCGCCGGCGCGTGGGATCGAACCCCGGACCACAGGATCACAAGTCCAGTGTGCTGTCCGCTCGGTCGACCGGCTCCCCCTCCCTTAATGTAAATTAAGCTTTTGTCACTCTCTTCATATGACAGGTTTCTAATTCGTGGGATTAACTTTGTCATCCTACGCTGGTCGCATTCTAGTAAATTTATTTCTATTCTATAGTATGGCGACCAAAACTGAACTGCATAATAAACATTGTGCAGTTCATTAAATTCCGATTTCAGCAGGTCCGTTAAAAAAACTGCAGTACCATCCTAATACAATAAAATCTGCCATGTATGTCATGGTTAGAATTAGGCAACACTGGCAGACCTACACAAAATGGCTTTATTCATCACTGGCAGACCTACATTTCTGAATCTTGAACAGTTATGGTCCCTTCTCTTTCAGGCAGCCAGCAACGAGTTCTGGGTAACCCCTTCTTCATTGGAGTTGTTTCACGGCCAATTACCACATTATTATTTTCTTTTTAATTTAACTGCTACCTCTCAGATTCTGATTAAATCTGATATGTAAACCCAAAATTTGCTATCGATGCAGACTAAAGTTGCTGCTAGGATTAAGGGCCCTGAAGCTTCAGTTTCATAGTAGATCCACCCCTGCTTGGATAGATGTCCCAAGTTCAACCTTTATGGTTGTGTAGAAGAATAAGATCTATTTTCTCAACCAGCCATTGTGAATGATCATGATGATCATCTTTTTGCAAGATTTTGCAATATATATGAATAACAGAAAAATTAAGAAAAGAACTTCTTTCCTTTGCATGTCATATACAGTTCACCTAACTCCAACATAATGACCATAGTGATGCAAACAAGGCTGAGAACAGGTCTTCAGCACATAGAAAAAACCATGGAGGATCTTGAGGGGTATTTGCCAAATTATTATAATTTTGAGAGAGAACAGAGTTTAACGCAAGAGAAATGGTCAACTTGTACAATACACATACAATATGCACTTCATGAATGGAAAACAAATCTCTCTCAAACGATTGGGAGAAGGCTGCTAAGAGACCTCACTTTGAGGTATGTTCTGCCTCTAGTTTATAATGTGGATCTGAACTTCAATATCTCAAATCACCCTTGACTCATCATCACTTTGCTTGCAATGCCATTTTCAACTCCAGCCAACCTACCAATGTCTTAAAAGGAACCAAAAACTTGAATTTTGCAAGTAGAGTTTTTAGTTTTACATCAGGTATGTACCCTGTAACCAACAGCTTCTTTCCCTGTATCCATAGCACATGGTGTATTTGAGTGTTCAATAAATAGTGATAGACTCTGTTAATACAAAATTTATGCCAAGTGCTCCTTCTTGCAAACCTTGTAGCACAACTTACTTTTTTAATCCAATATAAAATATAAGAAAGCTTTCCTTATTTCTTACTCTCTTTGCCAAAACTTTCTATTTTACTACCTCAACAATCTTAATTTAATTAATTTTCATTGTTTTTCCACTGTCATTAAGTACTTTGGAAAATACTCAGGAAATATTTTGTTCTTAAAGAGCTTTAAGCTTAAATTTATCTAAAGATCTCCCTCACACAAACAAATAAAAAAAAATGTCAAAAGTTTCGTTCAGTGTATGTCAGGTAGGCTGCTCCATTATTTACAAAATCGATTATCATATTGATGTTTATCAGTGGTGGAACGGATTAATTTGATTGCAATTACTGTATTTTAAATGGGGAAATTCGTTTTGAAAGACAAGCGTTTCACACGACGAGCTCAGTGCCGGAATGGATTAAATTCGTTAATCGAGACTCCACTGTACACAACTTGCATCAACAGGGGTATACTGGTTAGCATCGTCACCCACTAGCCTTGCAAATGAGAAGACCTGGGTTTGAACCCTGTTATACTGTATATTGTTGTATTTTGGGCACTGCTGCCATATTATATATACAGTACTGTAGTTGTATTTTGGGCACTGCTGTTATATGATTATTACCCTCTTGCTTCTTTTACACAAATTTAGCTTTACTTTAAATGTTTATACTGTAATGTATTTCAAAATCTGTCTATATATAACCAATTCCCCGATGCAGATAGTCAGAATAACATGCCTGAAAAGTGTTGACCAAACCACACAGCAGAAATTAAAGAGACGATGACGTTTCAGTCCGTCCTGGACCATTATCAAGTCTCAAATCCACAAGGGCCGTGACGAGGATTCGAACTTGCATCCGGGAGCATCCCAGACACTGCCTTAATCGACCCTTGTGGATTTGTTCATTTGATGCATCACGTTAGTGTGATCTCTGTGTGATTATCAAGTCTCATTTGTGATGGGACGAAGGAGGCAAGGGCAATAAATAGGCAAGAGGTGAGGAGATGAAAATCTTAGAGGAAGATAATGGCCCTTACCTTCATAATTGAATTTATTTTGTACTTTAAACAAAATACAGAACAAGTGTACAGGTACAGTACTTTAACCATATTTACTGGGTGAATGCAAGAGGAATATACTGTAGCTACTTATATTTATGTTCTGGAAGTACAGTGTACTGAAAAATAATGTACTGTAATTAAAATAATGATAAATATAAAATTTGGTTTACATATGATGTTTTATCATTCAATTCAGCAAGTAAGAAAAATTCCAGCATTTATTGCATGTATTTCAATTTCAGCAATAAAGCCTGATCAAATGAGTACAGTACAACACACCACGTCACAGACACAACATGCAAGGGGCTGATATTAAAGCACATGAATCAGGTGTGACAAAAACTAACACAATCACTAATGAAATGTTCAATTACCACCGATTATGAACACTGACTTTCTGGTATTTACCACTAGCACGGAAAAAAGAAATAATAAAGACAACCATGTCAATATACTGAACAGTCATGGCATCTCATCAGCTCTTCAACACAAGCATGAGGCTTCAATAATCTACCAATACTTTTACCATTAAATGTGATGCTAAAGAGAACAGTGTAACATATGCATTATTGTCATACTTACTCACAAAATACACCTGTACCATAACCATATTTTTCACTGATGCATATTCTTCAAAATATTAATTTTAACAATACTTTTCCAAAATTAAAAAAAAAAAAAAAAAACACAAACTTAACATTACTCTCAATATTTTAAACAGGCTTTCTGTGCAATATTTTAATAGGACACCATTACCAATTCTTTAGCAGTTGTACATTATTTTCTTTCACTACAGAATCACATCCACTTCATTACTGTTTATATACATGTTCACAGGAAAACTAGCTAATGATTAACCCGAGATTTTATAATTTAACATTTTGCAACTACAGTCATACCTTGGTTTTCGAATTTAATTTGTTCCCAGATACAGCTCGTAAACCGAAAATTCGCAACCTGAAATGAATTTTCCCATAAGAAATAATGTAAATTAAATTAATCCGTTCTACACTCCCAAAAATATTAACTTCAAAATACATTTCATACATAATACATACAAATATTTTGTACTATAGTATGTACAAGTTATAGCTTACCTGTATTAATGACTTTTTGGTGTATGGAAGACAGTGAGGAGGGAAGAGGAGAGGAGAGGTGTTAATGTTTGGAAGGGGAGTCCCCTTACATTATAACATCAGGCAGTGATTAATTCTCTGGGGTACACCCTCTCCTACGATTTGCAGGCATACCACTGGGACCTGGTTGTAGCTCACTGCTTGTTTGTCTCACTAAGAACCTTTCCATAGAGACTACCTTACAAATTGATCGTTTCCTATAATCTTTTCAATACTACCTTATGTTTTACAAGCTTGGCTACATACCACCTATAAGTACTAAAGCCAATGGTGTAACTGAGTGTGTTATTTGCAAGCATACAGAATGAAGAAACAGGAAGAGAAAATCTATCTGCACCTGGTGCAACGAGAGCAAAGTCGCGCTCTGTATCATGGACTATTTCGTTGATTATTACTCACTTCCGAAGTACTGAGTGTGTAATACAGTGTGTTACTATGTAAATAGTGTGTGAAACTGCACCTATTGAAATTTTAGTGAATTTTTAACAAGTAATATTGCGACAATAAACATTTATTGTGAACACATTACTGATACATGTATCACAGTTCCATGGAACATTATTAACATTCTATTGTATACATATTGTAAAGGTCCCAAATATGCATCATATACGATAAAAAAAAAAAGCATTAAAAATACATAGAACAAATCATTTAAAATATATTTGTGGCAACTCGCAGTGCTTGAATGGTCCGCACGACCGTGTTTGGGAGCTTCGCGCACATTCGACCAGCCCCTGATGACGTCACAGCACACCTTGTCCACGTGCCCACAGCCAAAGTAAGTGGAATTTGGTATTTATTTTTACATAAATTCCCTTCCCTGAACATATCTATCATTTTACAAGGAAAAAAGAATTTTTAGGGAACACATGATTTCATGCGCATAGAGGGAATGTCACAATAAACTCGGCACATCACAGTGGTTAAACTACAGATATTATTAACAAAAAATCTCTAAGTAATCATGACAATTAAACTTTCACACTGCAAAAGTACAGCTTCTAGAGAAAAAATAATAATGAGTACATTACCGAAATATATTTATACAACGTGTAACAATCCTCTTTACTTTCTTTGTTATATTCTCATAGAGCTATTGCTTAGTTTCCTATTTTCTATTGCACCCCAGTATCTGAAAACTTAACAATAAATGATTTCATTTTTTTTTTGCTCTTCCTTACAACCTTCAACATATAACTACAAGGTCCACAAAGTCCCAAATCTTAAATACTTTTTGACATTTAATTTTGTTTCGAGTCATTCCGAATTATCCGCCTCTCCCTATTGGACAATTCTAAGCAAACAATGTTGATTTAACAGTGAAGCAGCATTAATAATGTTGATCCTATAGTATGTTTAATATACATTACTCTAGCATGCTCTACCTGCATGCTTTGCATGTTAGGGAGCCGGTCGGCCGAGCGGACAGCACACTGGACTTGTGATCCTGTGGTCCCGGGTTCGATCCCGGGCGCCGGCGAGAAACAATGGGCAGAGTTTCTTTCACCCTATGCCCCTGTTACCTAGCAGTAAAATAGGTACCTGGGTGTTAGTCAGCTGTCACGGGCTGCTTCCTGGGGGTGGAGGCCTGGTCGAGGACCGGGCCGCGGGGACACTAAAAGCCCCGAAATCATCTCAAGATAACCTCAAGAAGATAACCTACCTGTTGGGATGTAAGCATAGCCTACTTCAGCATGCAGGATTCCCTTATTACTGTAGTACTGTTGTTATGAGGTAATCCTCACCCTCCCCTGTCATGGCCCAAACTATATGAACTTAAGTAAGTAATTATCAAAGAAGGCACCAAGCCGGGAAGGCTATGTAGCACCATCAAATGTGCGGAATAATCAGAGGGCGCTAAATGTCACTGAGGATGCCAATATGAGAACAGACATGCATAAGGCAAACGATATCAAAAGTATCCAATTCACAAAGAATTCTATCGAGGAAAAAGTGACCGTGGGGGACGGTCGGAAAGCAAGACACACGCTCGTACTGGAAGTCAAGATATTCGACAAGAATATGCACAACTGTAAGAGATACAATGCAGTTAGGACAATAAGGAGCAGGGCGGCGCTCCATTAAGTAATTACCTAAGTGTAGTTACAGGATGAGAGCTACGCTCGTGGTGTCCCGTCTTCCCAGCACTCTTTGTCATATAACGCTTTGAAACTACTGTACTGACGGTCTTGGCCTCCACCACCTTCTCACTTAACTTGTTCCAACCGTCTACCACTCTGTTTGCGAAGGTGAATTTTCTTATATTTCTTCGGCATCTGTGTTTAGCTAGTTTAAATCTATGACCTCTTGTTCTTGAAGTTCCAGGTCTCAGGAAATCTTCCCTGTCGATTTTATCAATTCCTGTTACTATTTTGTATGTAGTGATCATATCACCTCTTTTTCTTGTCTTCTAGTTTTGGCATGTTTAATGCTTCCAACCTCTCCTCGTAGCTCTTGCCCTTCAGTTCTGGGAGCCACTTCGTAGCATGTCTTTGCACCTTTTCCAGTTTGTTGATGTGCTTCTTAAGATATGGGCACCACACAACAACTGCATATTCTAGCTTTGCCCTAACAAAAGTCATGAACAATTTCTTTAGTATATCGCCATCCATGTATTTAAATGCAATTCTGAAGTTAGAAAGCATCGCATAGGCTCCTTGCACAATATTCTTTATGTGGTCCTCAGGTGATAGTTTTCTATCTAGAACCACTCCTAGATCTCTTTCTTTATCAGAATTCTTTAAAGATTTCTCACATATTATATAGGTTGTATGGGGTCTATGTTCTCCTATTCCACATTCCATAACATGACATTTATTAACATTAAATTCCATTTGCCAGGTGGTGCTCCATATACTTATTTTGTCCAGGTGTTCTTGAAGGGCATGACAATCATCTAAATTTCTTATCCTTCCTATTATCTTGGCATCATCAGCAAACATGTTCATATAATTCTGTATACCAACTGGTAGATCATTTATGTACACAATAAACATCACTGGTGCAAGAACTGAACCCTGTGGTACTCCACTTGTGACATTTCTCCATTCCAATACATTGCCTCTGATTACTGCCCTCATTTTTCTATCAGTCAGAAAATTTT
This sequence comes from Procambarus clarkii, assembly GCF_040958095.1. Taxonomy (NCBI): domain Eukaryota; kingdom Metazoa; phylum Arthropoda; class Malacostraca; order Decapoda; family Cambaridae; genus Procambarus; species Procambarus clarkii. Next base: position 12,520,021 of record NC_091165.1, read on the forward strand.
TCATCCATGATAGAAGCTTACCTGTCACCCCTCCAATATTTTCCAGTTTCCAGAACAACCTCTTATGTGGAACTCCGTAGAAAGCCTGTTTTAGGTCCAGATAGATGCAGTCAACCCAACCATCTCTTTCCTGTAATATCTCTGTGGCTCGATCATAGAAACTGAGTAAATTCGATACACAGGATCTTCCAGATCGAAAACCATACTGTCTGTCTGATATTATATCATTTCTCTCCAGGTGTTCTACCCATTTAGTTTTGATTAGCTTTTCCAATACTTTCACTATTACACTTGTCAATGATACAGGTCTATAATTGAGGGGGTCTTCCCTGCTGCCACTTTTGTAGATTGGAACTATGTTAGCCTGTTTCCACACGTCTGCTACGATTCCTGTACACAGGGATGCCTGAAAGATCAGGTGAAGTGGAATGCTGAGCTCAGATGCACATTCTCTCAGAACCCATGGTGAAACGCCATCTGGGCCAGCTGCTTTGTTCTTCCCGAGCTCCTTTAGCATATTTTCCACTTCATCTCTAGACACCTCTATCTGCTCTATGTTGTTCTCTGGAATTCTTATTGTGTCTGGTTCTCTGAAGATTTCATTTTGTACAAACACACTTTGGAACTTTTCATTTAATGTTTCACACATTTCCTTTTCATTTTCCGTGAATCTGTTTCCCATTTTCAACCTCTGGATATTATCCTTTACCTGCAATTTGTTGTTTATGAATTTGAAGAATAGGCCCGGTTCTGTTTTACATTTATCTGCTATCCCTTTTTCAAAATTTCTTTCTGCCTCTCTCCTTACTGCTGTATAGTTGTTTCTCGCATCTTTATATCGCTGGTATGTTTGGGGGTTTGGCCTCTTCCTATACTGATTCCATTTTTGTGTCTTTTGGTCTCTTGCCCTCTCACAATTTCTGTCGAACCAATCCTGTTTTCTGGCCCTGCATCTCTGTTTTGGTATGAATGTTTGTGTGCCTTCCTCGTATAGTTTTAAAAATTTGGCATACATTTCATTTACTTCCCTGCCTAGCAACAATTCTGTCCAATTACACTCATTAAAAAAATTTCGAAGTTCCCCATAGTTGCCTCTCCTTAAATCGAGTTTATCAACTGTTTCAATGTCCCCATTTTCTTCTAGATGATATCTTAAAGCATATTTAATGTCTAACAGGACGTGATCACTCTTTCCCAAGGGAGGAAGGTACTGGATGTCAAAAATCTCTTCTTCTTTCCTGGTGAATACTAGATCCAGTACTGACGGTACATCTCCTTCCCTCATTCTTGTGGCTTGCTTTATGTGTTGATACAAGAATGTCTCCAGAATGAGGTTCACAAATCTGCGTCCATTGAGTTATGATTGTCCATTGAGTTATGCGCGTATGGCCAATACGCAGCTTTGCCAGGGCTGTTTACCATCGTGGGTTACAGTGATAAAAGGAAGGCCACAGGGGAACACTACCCTTAAGAGTACACAGTTTGTTACCAGTAACAGAAGACCAACAACCCTGCCAATGGGCAAGGACGGAGGAATGAATAACTGGGTAAAAGTCGGAATAATGAATTCCTTTACGGGAGATGGGACAAGTGCGGATAGCTTCTTTAGCAGTAGAGTCCGCACGCTCATTTAAAGAGATGCAGAATAGAACCAGTGAAGAGCAGAGGTGCCATGGGCACAATCAGAGAACACTGTATGAACATCAGAGGTCCACGGTTGTTCAACGTCCTACCAGCGAGCATCAGAAATATTACAGGAACAACCGTGGACATCTTCAAGAGGAAACTAGATTGTTTCCTTCAAGGAGTGCCGGACCAACCGGGCTGTGGTGGGTATGTGGGCCTGCGGGTCGCTCCAAGCAACAGCCTGGTGGACCAAACTCTCATAAGTCAAGTCTGGCCCCGGGCCAGACTTGGGGCGTAGAAGAACTCCTAGAACCCCATCAACCAGGTATCAACCAGATACCAATATGGCTGGGAACCCAGCAAAACTCAACTGTCTTAAATCTACTGGAGATAAGGAACAGCCAATGTTGAATCTCAACGACCACCGGATGGACTGGATTCAAGGACTCCAGTGCCATGAGGGCACTGCGAGAATCAACTACAATCACAAAGGAGGATTGACAGCAAGAAAGCAGAAGACAAAGAGCATAGAGAATAGCATAAAGTTCTGCCGTGACTCTAAGTCACGGCAGAACTGCTACTCTCTGAAGGCAGGTGACACATATAGGTGTGGTCAGGATAAACAACAGAGTAGCATACGCCGTCTGCAGACTTAGACCCATCGGTCAAGATGGAAACTGAGCGGGAATGTGAAGAAAAGTGTTCAAGGAAAAGGCACTTCAGAACTGTGGGAGGGGTTGTCGGAGAGAAAAGCTTTAGTGATGTGGGTCAGGGATTTGCAATATTGAGGAAGGGGGACCCCTCCAAGGGGGCAAGGACGGAACAACACAAGGAGAAATATTAGTAATACTAACCAAAAGAGAATGCTGCAGGCGAGACAACCGGACAGAAAAAGGGAGGTGGTGAAGGGTAACAGGAACTACAGGAAGAGGAACAGTCAAAGCAAACAGGTGAGAGTGGGGGTGTTGTAAGGACCGTGCATGGTAGCGAAGACAGTAACGATCTCGGTGGTCCTGGAGAGACAGGAAGCCCGTGTCAATGTACAAGATGAGGGTAGAAGTCGAAAAAAAAGCACCAGAACTGAAGCGCAACCATTATATATATGGAGACATTATATATAAGTACCTGTATGTTTTGTTCACCATAGCGAATGACTAAGCTGGTATAATGAGCCCAGACAGTAAAAGGTGGTCACACAGAGTCAGCTGATAACACTACCTTCCTCCCCACCAAGATTACTCCCACTGCAGCGCTAATTATCACAACAATCCTGCTATTACCAGAATCCTGGACATTTTTATCACAGTCAGGGGTCTTCTGTAATACTATCATCACTAAATAATAGCATGTACAGTGGGGCCTCGACTTATGATGGTAATCCGTTCCCAGAGATGGATCGTAAGTCGAAATATCGTAAGTCAAAGCAATTTTTCCCATAAGAAATAAAGGGAATTGAATTAATTCATTCCCCACCCTCCAAAATATTAACTTACAAATACATTTTATACTGAATACAATGATTTTTCCAACTACAATACAGTGCATATGTTTATCTTACCTTTATGGAGGACTCATGATGCATATGGAAGATGGTGAGGAGGGGGAAGGAGGAGAGGTGTTACTGTTTGGAAGGGGAGTCCCCTTCCATTATAACATCAGGCAGTGATGACTTCTCTGGGGTACACACTCTCCTACGTTTTGCCTGCATACCACTAAGACCTCGTTGTGATTCACTGCTTGTTTGTCTCACTAAAAACGTTTCCAGAGATTTTTGTTTTTCCGTGTGTTTTAATTTTTGTCTGTAGTGAGGCATCACAGTGTCATTAAAAAGGTTAAGGCAACGGCCTACTGCACTGTGATTTGAGTGAGTCGTTTCAGCAAAAGTTTGCCATTCTTCCCATGCTGCACACATTTTCTTAATTAATGAGGAAGGGACATTCTGTACTGTCTCCTCCACCCCTGAAGAAATTTCCTCAGCTGTCTCTTGTTGCTGCTCCTTGTGAAGTTCTTTGGTGGTCAGTTCTCTGCTTTGTTTCTCCACCAGCTCGCAACACACAACACTCAGAACTCCCCCTATGAATGCCACTTCTTTTTCTAAATTTCTCAAACCATCCCCTGCTCGTCTTAAACTCTTTTTGGATTTGCATTACTCGTTCCAGGGGTTTTCCTTAAAAGGTCTTCATGCAATTTCCTTGCTTTTTCACAAATGATGGCCTCTGAAACTCTATCACCCGCTAACTCCTTGTTGTGTATCCAAATTAATAATAACTGTTCAACATCCTCAAGTGTTTGTGTTCTATGTTTCATGATTATTGATACGCGTTTTGCCACTTTAGCACTCATAATATCCTTTTTCTTAGCCAGTAAGGTGGATATCGTTGACTGAGATTTGTTGTACTGCCTAGCTAGTTCAACAACCTGCACACCATCTTCATATTTACGAATGATCTCTTGTTTTTGCCCTATGGTCATCCTTACATGGGTTTTCATATGTTGAACCTTACCACTGACTTTCTTGGGACCCATGGTGTGATATATAATAATTACTTTTATGTTCAAAAATAAAAAAATCACCACAAAACCGGAATTTCTTATAGGCGTGATTGTCACTAAGCGGGCAGCTGTGGTAAACTGAGGCAGGTTGGCCCGCATGCCCGGGAACCAAGCGCTCAGTCGACCCAAACGTGTATCAACAAATATTGTTAGTCGACAACACCATCGTATGTCAAGTCGCATTTTTCGATCAAATTTACATCGTAACTCGAAATTATCGTAAGTCAGGGCAATCTTAAGTCGAGGTGCCACTGTACTTTTATATTTTGACATTTTTAGGCGATGCTGTGGTCACAAGCTGAACAGCAGTGCTGTGAGCTCAATGCTGCGCTAGCCTTGGTGGCTCACTCAGCACTGTACTGACGTCCTAACACCTGGGAATGTTGCCTACAATTTAAAAAAAAAAAAAAAATGGCATCTGTTTACAAGAGCCCTGATGAAGGCGAGGTGAACCCTGTGTATCCGCGGGACATTTAAATCTTGTGTAGTACTCCAACACGTCATATGATGTGATGAGTAACTTACCAAAAATTGCGCAACACGTCATATGACGTGATGCGCAGTGCAGGGGTTAATAAATCTAACTTTATTAGTTCACTAAAATGGTTAATAATTTTAAAAATTCAATGTATATTTATTTAGGAGTGCAACCTTAAAAACACAAATCCATTGTAGAGGAGAACGCATGCAGGCATGCGTGTGTGTTCTTATTTAATCGCATATGCGTATGTAAAGGAAAGCTGGGACTGTACGGGGTCATGGAAGAGACAAAAACGAAAGAATGAAAAAGAAAAAAGAAAACCCAACATTGAATGTAATGAAATGCTTCTTTCTGGAGAAGCCTCAGTGGCTCCCTGAATCTAACTCAGAGATTGCTATATACAGTACTAAAAGGTCACATCAGTCACGGAAGTTCTGTTTGGCCTACTGGGAACCAGAGCCAGAGCCTGGCCCCTCTCACAGAGGTGCAGAGAGAAGGTAACAATCTGCCACCCCACTGGAAAAAGCCTCTAGAAAGTTAGTGAAGCTTTACAGACACTAGGAGAATTAACAAAAAATGAAGCCTCAAAAACTGCCAAATGACTCGTTAGTACAGATAACTGCCATTAGGCGGCCCAGCCCTTAGTCAACTCACTACTGTAGTTTGGGAACTGATGAGCAACTCATGATGAACCAATGAACCATAAGGGAGGGAAAGGAATCGGAGCCACTGGGGTTCCTCCAGGAACGGACATTTCATTACATTCAATGCTGCATTTCTGGAGGGAGCCTGCCTGGTGGCTCCCTGAAGCTAATTAACCACAGAGACCAAATATTGGCTTTACCAGGAAGGAGAAGCGGCAGTATACACTAGGACGAAGAAGAGATTCCAGGCCAGGGGTCACAGCCCAAGGCTGTAAGGCATGACTGACTGGGACCAAGGACATTGACTAAACACCAGGCTGCCAGAACCCTGCTAGAATGCCAAAATCTTCGAGCCCAAATCTCAGCCCAAGATATTTGGGCTCGGAGTACAGTATTTGCCATCATGGGCTAGAGGGTGGATCGCAGGATGGCAAGACTTAATGATACTATAAACAACTTGAGAAATGCAAGTCTTGAAACAAGGAACCAAGGAAATGAGATCAACCAACAAGGTGTCCACCGAGGCATTCATGCCACCGGACACAAATGATGCACTCCCGTCCGAATTAACAATGCATCAATTACCAAGGGACACCCTCCTGAAGCCTGCTGATATTCTTCGCCAGAAAAAGAGAAGACTACAAATGAACAAATTACCCACCAGGGTTAAACTAACAGAACCTCCCACCTCCAGGGAAGATCCTGAAACTCCCTAACCCTATAGATGGAGGCGAGAGCCAACAAAAAAAGCCTTAACTTCTGGGCTGCTCTGGGCTATATGGCCTTCAACACCCACAGGCGCAACAAAAAAAATTCAAAAAATTATTTCGTCTTATAAAAGTGTCCATTTGAGTTCCCTAATCATGGGAAAATAAAAGAAAATCGTAGGTGCCTTACACACAGAAATCACAATAGAGTGATGCATCAAATGAACAAATCCACAAAGGCCGTGACGAGGATTCGAACCTATATCCGAGAGCATACCAGACGCTGCCCGAACTAAGACACAAAACAGGATTTTACACAATTCCCCCATGCACTCAAGCAATGTCAATAGGCCGTTCTACCTCATCGCCATTACTTCATTACACACAAAAATAGATTTGTTCATTTGATGCATCACACTAATGTGATTTCTGTGTAATGAAGTAAGGGTGAAAAGGTAGAATGGCCTATTGACATAGCTCAAGTGCATGGGGGAATTGTGTACAATCCTGTTTTGTGTCTCGGAGAGGCAACAGGATCTAAGTAAGTTCAGTAGAACTTCTGGTTGCAATTCTTTTGACCATGTCGTAGCTCAGTCGATTAAGGCAGCGCCTGGTATGCTCTTGGATGTAGGTTCGAATCCTCGTCACAGCCCTTGTGGATTTGTTTGTAGGTGCCTTATTTTGGCCGCAATAGGGCAGGGGAATTCTGGCAAAAAAGAGGCATTGACAGCAAGCGCCGGAGGTGGTCAGCACTGTCCACCACAGAAACCCACGTGTGGAGCACCGCCGAGTTCTCAGGCGAGAGTTGCCACAAAGATATTACCTAATTATTTCAATGTCTCTGATTTTTTCTAAGTTTTTCTGGGGGGAGCCCATTCGGCTCTCCAGAGCTGATATGCTAATGTCAGACTTTGGCATCAGTCATGTGTATGAAGTTCAATGGGCGTACCGGGGACAACGAGCCAGAACCTGGCCCCCCTCAGAAGAGGCAAGGGGAGCAATGGCCTATAGAAACCCACGTTGGAAGCATTCTATGTCTGCCATCGACCGGATCAGGCACCCAGAAAGGTAAGCATCCTAAAACAAACCCCTATTTTGGTGAAAATATTGCTACAAAAAGCCAAACAAATGGTTAGAACTCCCCTAAATGAAACAAGCAAACGATCATGACGTCATACGTCGCCACGCCGCTGTCTGTGCAGCTACCCCCACCCCGGGAGGGGGAAGGGGAAGTCCCAGATCCCACATGCCGGCTATCCACCCTTTAGTCCTCAGGCTGATGCTAGAGGCGGAGGTCGTGTGCTTGGCTCCAGAGTTTTCAGCACTGTGCTTAGAGTGTGGTGGCTGTCTTCGAGGGGTGCGAGAGCCAGGAGTTATTCTACGGTACGTGGGCTGCATGCACCTAGGGTTTTCGTCCCTAGGTGCCTTGTAAGTACTGCTCTTGGGGCTTGGGGCTACCTTCCACAAGCTCCTCGGGACCTACCTCTGCTAGGACGTATTACTGCTCTGTTTTTTGGCCGCCCTTTGGGTGCTTGGGGGTTTGTCTTCCTTGTTTACCTTAGTGTAAGAGACAGTTTGCACTGGTGGGCCGCAGGGTGCTGTGCAGCTTGTTTTTACCACTCACAGTGGCTGGCTCTGTTCCTTGGGGTACGTTGTCCTCTTGTGGGGTTTTGTTTTTGTTTTTGCCTTGTGGGGGGGGGGGTGTCTGCCTTGCTTCCCCGATTGTATTTGACCTGTGTACGGTTTTTCTGGTGGAGCCCCCCTGCTAGGTCCCCATGAGTGTACACGTCCCTGGGGTTCAGCTTATAGTTGTTTGGTAGTTGTGGGCGCCGGATAGCAGCACCCTGCCTGAGATCACCTGGGCGCGAGTCCCTTTTGGTAAACACTCAGCCGGTCGGCCAGACAGCACACTGGACTTGTGATCCTGTGGTCCCGGGTTCGATCCCAGGCGCCGGTGAGACACTAAACCGGGCTGCCGCTGACAGGACAGGACCGGGCTGCGGGGACAGGATCGGGCTGCGGGGACAGGACCGGGCTGCGGGGACACTAAAGCCCCGAAATCATCTCAAGATAACTCAGGATCCTGGAAATCCCCAAGGGGCACGTGGGTTTGATGGATGTGTCCGCAGAGTCCCCCCCTTGCTTCATGCGAGTTCGAGGGTTGCTCCTGCTATTATCAGAATCCTGGTCATTTTTATCACAGTCAGGGGTCTTCTGTAATAATATCATCACTAAATAATAGCATGAACATCTATATTATGGCATTTTTAGGCGATGCTGTGGTCACAAGCTGAACAGCAGTGCTGTGAGCTCATGCTGCGTGCGTCAGGCTTGGTAGCTCACCCTCACCCTCACACCCAGGAATTTGGCCCACGATTTTTAAACAAAATGGCGTCTGTTTACAAGAGCCCTGATGAAGGTGTGGTGAACCCTGTGTATCCACGGGCCATTTAAATCTTGCGTAGTACTCCAATACATCATATGATGTGGAGTGCAAGTTACTGCAAGTCACTGAACACATCATATGATGTGTTGCACACTTAAAGGATTAAGGAATCGAGTGCTCCTCGGCTATCGACAAATACAAAAACATCTTTGTTGTCTTGACGTACTTTCTCCAAACAAGCCAGAATGGCCTGCAGTTCAGCTTGTGTGGACGATATATAATTACTAAGTCAAAGTTCAATTTTCCTGTCCACAGTTCCAAACTCAGTATATTCACTTATTAGGACACCACACTCTGCCCTACCATCCTCCGCCACCAACCCGTCACAATATGCATGTAAACTATTGCCTCTTGATTACCCAGATATCATGCTTCCATACAAACACCATAACTGTCCCAGTTCATAATGAATCTTTTTCACCCTGAGGGGTACAATTTTGACCTCTATTTTCAGTACTTTCCAGGGAGCAGACCTATCACACCGTCGACAGGATTTGCAGCAGTCAAGTACATCGTATTTCCTGAGGTCATGAGCTAATCCCCCTCGTGTAGCATGTCTTCCTCAGTTTCCTGAAAGTGTGTACGTCACTCAAGCAAGTCTGAACGTTCTGAAACAGCTTATCCCCTCCTTTTCTCCGCACGAAACAAATAGATACCCTCGTGTTAATGTCACGGACTATCATACACACTTTGTAAATTTAATTCCATTCTCATTATTTCAATCATTGCACTTCTTTGACAATCAAGAATAATCCTCATAGCCTTGTTCTGTATCAGCTCTATCTTTTTAATTCTGCCTTGCCCTGTGTAAGACAAAACGGGTGCTGCATAGTTATCAGGGACCGAACAGTGCTTATGTATAACATTTGCAAGATAGGTACCCCCTACACCTTTACCAGAAAATGCTAGTGCTTTTAGAGGATGCAAATGGGCTATACACAAGGTGCTGATATGATTTATTTCAGTATTTTTACTTTCACATGTGTATCCAACATACATGCCCTGATACTTGTACTTCTGAACACGGCTCAGTTCCACACCATTTAGAATAAGTGTTATATTTCTTCGTTTATACTGTACTCATACAGTATTTGGTTTTGTCTGCATTTATAACTAAGCCTAACTTGTGACAGGTTGTACCAAGTACGTTAAGACCAGTTTGAATTTTGTTCCCAGAAGTGCCTTGTATAAGAATGTCATCAGCATATATGATCGTCGTGACCCCTGGAGGATACATCTCTGATGCTAATCTGTTCCTTAATACATTAAATAAGGTGGGACTTAAAACTCCCCCTTTGGGGGTACCTAACTGAAACCTCCGTTCCTCAGACATGTATCCCTGGTAATACACCTGACCTTTTCTCCCTTGTAAATAATCCCTTATCCAATATAACAATCTTCCTGTTATTCCCAGATTGGCTAATTCGTGTAAGATTACTTCCCCATTGGCTTTATCAAATGCTCCTTGTAGATCAGCAAAACCTCTACAATTGTCATCCACATTAGACAAACACTTTAAGAGACAGTCCACAGTACTTTTGCCTTTGATAAAACCAAAGAGATTATTGGACATGTTATCACCTACAAGGTAGAGTAGCCTATTTAACAAAATCCTTTCCATCATTTTACAAAGCAGGATGTTAAGGATACAGGCCTGTAGCCTCCGTTTGACTTAGGTATAGGAATGATGACAGCCTCCTTCCATTTTCTTGATAACTTTCCCTCCCTATAACTCATGTTAAACAAATCGAGTAAGGGACTAGGTTTCATACCAGCTAAGTAATTAAGAATGTCATACGTTACTCCATCTTTCCCCAGAGCAGTAGAGCTGCCACTTTTTATAGCATCAAGTAGCTCATCGTGAGTTATCTCAGTGCATGTTACTGATCTTGTATTTAAAGCACATAAAGTTACTCCATTTCTAATATTTTCCCATGACTCAATGGTGACTCTCGTGTCTGCAGGTAAGGACTCCATACCAGCAGCACTAGCCATTTATCTACTAAAACATTAGCAACCTTCCCTGGATCTGAGTGAGCAATGAATTTGGTCTTACAACCCCTGATTTTATTTACTGCTCTCCATATGTCTAAGGTTCTTAGTATTACCAATGGACTGAGCAAAGTCTTGCCAGTATCTGTCCCGTGCCTCCTTCCTCGACTGCATTCCCTAGCCACTTCCAACATTGTATTTTTCTCTTCATCCCTCATTCCATTTTTTAACCATTCTTTATGTGCACTCCGTAGCATTATCTCCCACCCTATCTTGGTGATCATTGGAATATTTAAATTTCTTAGGTTCATGCATCTTGCTACCCCTGCCCCCGCTATTTTCCCTCTGTACTAATTTCTCTATGTTCTCGACCATGTCCTCGTAAAAGCTATCAACACAGAGCGGTGTGTATTGTTGATACCAATCTCCCATATTTTAAATTAAATATTTTTTCATATCTTTATTAATATTTAGTCTTTTCCTTTGAAAGTGGACTTGTTATTCCCCAGTGGTATTTCAACGTTCAAGACAAAGTGGTCACTAAGTAGTTCCCAAACAACCTGAGCCTTCCCCATAATCCCCTGAAAGTTTAACATGCAGGCATAGTCAAGCTTTCCTCCCCTGATGTGAGTTGGCTCATTGTTTCCCAAGAGACAGGTATCTGGATGATCTTATAGAAATTGTAACCACTTGACCCCATTAGCATTAATACTACTCATTGTCCCATGGCTTGTGTGCCGAACATAAGGTCCCCAATGACCAGAGAAGTATTAGTATAAATGCAGTCAGGTAGATAGTGAGCATTGAAGCAGTTCCTGTATACATACAAATTAACTACAATAAATTTCCCTTCCCTCAATGATAATTTAACACAGACACTCTCTATACCTTGTGCTTTTGACAGCAGTTCTACTAACTCTGCTGGTATGGAGTTCGTAATATAAATCGACGTCCCTCTGATCTTACTTGCAGCGAAGAAATGAAACCCTTTATAGCCATTTAATTTCAATAAGCCTTCATTCCTACCCTGTCTCCTGGAGAGCTACAACATCAATATCATTTCCCACTACATAACAATGAACATCTGTAACCCTGTTTCTTAAACCATTAACATTCCATGACAACATTTTCAGTCTAGGATGATCCATTATTAACCCTTTAACTGCGCAACGTGCCTGCAGGCCCACGTCTGGGGTGCGCTACGCGCCTCCAGGTACAGTGGTACCTCGCATAACGAATTTAATCCGTTCCATGTTCGTCACGTGAAACGGACGTCATACAAAACGAGTGTCCCCCATGTAACCAGTGTGATGCACTGTGTTTATTGTGAAATTTCCCCAGTGTGCATGACATCAAATATTCCCCAAAATAAAGTTTTTCTTTGTAAAACGATAAATTACCATCCCTGAACATGTCTATGTAAAAATAATTACCAAATTCCACTTACTTTGGCTGTGAGGGCGTGGACAAGGTGCGCTGTGACGTCATCAGGGGCTGGTCGCCCGTGTGTGAAGCTCCCAGACACAGTCGCGCAGGCCATTCAAGCACCGCGTGTTCCCACAAATATATTTTCAAATATTTTTTCTATGCATTTCCAATGCAGTTTTATTTGCTTCTTTTAACGTATATGATGCATATTTGTGACCTTTACAATATGTATACAGTAGAATGTTCATAATTTTCCATGAAACTGTGATATATGTGTCAGTAATGTGTCCACAATAAATGTTTATTGTCACAATATTATGTGGTAAAAATTTACTAAAATTACAATATGTACAGTTTTACATACTATTTACACAGTAACACACTGTACTACACACTCAGTACTTTGGAGGTGCGTAATAGTCAACGAAGTAGTCCATGGTACACAGCGCGACTTTGCTCTCCTTGCACCAGCTACAGATAGATTTTCGTTTCCTGTTTCATCGTTCTGTGTGCTTGCAAATAACGCACTCGCGTGCACCCTTGGCTTTAGTACTTGTAGGCGGTATGTAGCCAAGCTTGTAAAGCATAAAGTAGTATTGAAACGATTATAGGAAAAGCTCAATTTGTAAGGTAGTCTTGAAAAGATCGCTTTGTAAGGTCCCACACAGGAAGAGATTCAGCTAGCCTCAAAGAGTGTCCATCAGTCAGGAAGAGATTCAGGTATTCTTGAAAATATCAATGAACACCACCACCATGGAAGCCGCTAACACTGTTCATCTATGCTACTTGCATCAGATGCATCATCACTGAACGCAGAAAACGATTCATCTATGTATCATCTATATACATTAGAGATGGCAAGGGTGGGGCTCAGAGCTACACCTGGATGTGCTCGCTGTATCATCCTCATAGGTGCTGTATCACTGGCATCCGACCGTTGTGTTAAACCTTATTGCGCCTAGCTTCACCAATGTTATGACCCTTACGTTCTTCAAACAATAGGGTCTGAATTGCACCGACTGAGCACAGTCTTTCAACACCGTGTGGGACAGGTGTTTGAGAGCCAAAGGCACGTGTGCCACAAATGGTTGCTCACGCACAACTAACCCAGCCAGCAGCCCTTGTCTTTCATATTCGTTATAGCAAAAGGTTCGTTCAGTGTTTGTTGGGTAGGCTGCTCCATTATGACATTCTTTCTTTGTTTCAAATGTATTCCATTTGTTTTGTATTTGTCACTTACGTCTCAATAATGGAGCAGCCTACCCGACAAACACTGAACGAACCTCTATGACATTTGTCCATTTTTCAAATTGTTTCAACAGTTTTTATTTTTCGTTTTTTTTTTTTTTTTAAGAAACATGGAGCAGCCGACCTGTAGACCACCGAACGAACCTTTTTGACATTTGTACTGGTTTTCAAAATTCTTAATTTTTTTATTATTTACGTTTTTTGTATGTAAGAAACATGGAGCAGCCTACCTGCCGACCACCGAACGAACCTTTTGCTATAAGACAAATGAAAAATAAATATTGAACACATTTGAAGAAACGAAAATGTCATAATGGTTTATTCAGTGTATGTAAGGTAGGCTTCTCCATTATTGAGACGTAAATGACAAATAAAATACAAATGGAACACATTTGAAACAAAGAAAGATTGTTATAATGGAGCAGCCTACCTGCCGAACACCGAACGAACCTTTTTGACATTTGTTGTATATCAGAAATTTCATTTCTTTTTTCCTACAGAAATGTCAATGCTTTGCAACATCTCAGCAGTCACCCTTTTATATCCCAGCATCATTAGCATCTTTAAACAAGAACAACATAATTTATGTGCATCGTCGGAGGCGTCTAAGAATGTGCAAGAAGTAGCGCGACCCCACCATGTGGTGTTGACGTTACTCAAACCAGCGTTCATCATACGGGACGATTTGACGCCGATCGAACCGTTCGTTACCCAAAATATTCGTCTTTTGGGGCAATCGTTATGCGAGGTACCACTGTATTTGTATTTTTCACGTTCCATTCAAAATTCCTGCGGCTACATGGGGTTCACATCAGCTTCCTCAGGGCCCTTGTAAACAGACGCCATCTTTAAAAAATATAATGGTCCACATTGCCGGGTGTGAGAGCCTCAGTAGTGAGTGAGTAACCAAGGCTGGCGCTCGCAGCATGAGCGTACAGCTCTGCTGTTCAGCGTGTGACCACAGCATCACCTAATAATGTCAAAATATATACTGTATACTGTACTGTATAACCTGTATTATTTAGCCATGATAGTATTATAGTAGAGCCTGAGTATGATAATGGCTGGGTACAATGTTCAAATATCAGTGATTCAATGCTGTTCACGATGTTCACAGCATTAGCCACAGCACCACAGCATTATTTCGTCCATCTAGGAATCTTCAAATGACTTCTTAGGTTCCTTTTCAAAATAAACTTGGTCAATTATTCATTTACAGAAATTAATGACCAGGATTGTGGTTATAATTAGCATTGTGCGTAGTATTGTGGAAGGAGGAATTTTGGTGATGGAGGGAGGGAGGGAGAGAATTGAGTGTCTTTAGTGTGTCTCACTGTGTGGCAGCCACTCTTGTTTTGCTCACCATACTAGCTTCATGGTTCGCTATGGGGAACACACATGTACATGGGTATATACAGTGTGTGTGTGTGTGTGTGTATATATAGTGTAATAACAGCAACAGGAGTATGTTGAGTGGAGCTATTTTGGTGAGGGAGATGACGTCGAAATCGTAGGGTCATCTAATGTGTGATTTCTCATGCAGTGTATGGTGGCCACTGTACTGTTTGGACACAATATCGGCTTACTTGCATAGTTCTGGTAAATAAAACATGTAGATAAGTATATATAACATGTGTAAATAGTGTAATAAAAACAATAACAGTATGGTGGGAGGAGCAATGTTGGCGAGTAAGATGTTGGAGTGAGGGAGGGCCTGTCAGGGTGTGGCTTCTCACACTCGCGGTGTTCTGAGTGTGTTGATGGTAAATGTATATAGTTTGTGACAGTGTATAGTGTGTACATATGTTGTAAATATACATAAATGAATATGAAACATTGATGTGAATAACTGTATGATGAGAGGAGCAATGTTGGCGAATACAATGTTGGAGGAGTGAGGGAGGGCTGGCTGGGTGTGACAGCTCACACTCGTGGTGTTCTGAATGTGTTGATGGTGAATGTATATAGTGTGTGACAGTGTATAGTCTGTAAATAGATTGTATATATACATAAATTAGCACGATACATGGTAAATATGTGCAACATGTGTGTACACAAGTGTCATGCACGTAACACAGTTTCCTTGGACAATACGGATGTTTTACTGCCATAATATAGTATACGTGTTCATTATACATAGGAATATCATGTAAAAACAAATAAAATGTATTTGGAACTGTGCGCAAAAAATGAACAAAAATATATTTGTGGCAACTCAGGCGCCCCACCGGCCCCAGGGAATGCCTGAGTTGCCACAAATATATTTTTGTTCATTTATTTTTTATTATACTCATTTTTAGTGAGTATAATTGGACAGACTTGATGCTAGGCAAGGAAGTGAATGAGATGTATGGCAAGTTTTGTGAAATATATGATAAAGGCACAAAAAAATTTATACCAAAACAGAGATGCAGAACTAGGAAACAGGATTGGTTCAATAGAAATTGCGAGAGGGCTAGAGACCGAAAGACACAAAAATGGAATCAATACAGGAAGAGGCCGAACCCCCAAACATACCAGCGATACAAAGATGCGAGAAACAACTACACGGCAGTGAGGAGAGAGGCAGAAAGAAATTTTGAAAAAGGGATTGCGGACAAATGTAAAACAGAACCAGGTCTATTCTATAAATTCATAAACAACAAATTGCAGGTAAAGGATAATATTCAGAGGTTGAAAATGGGAAATAGATTCACGGAAGATGAAAAGGAAATGTGTGAAACACTAAACGAAAAGTTCCAAAGTGTGTTTGTACAAAATGAAATCTTTAGGGAACCAGATAAAATAAGAATTCCAGAGAACAATATAGAACACATAGAGGTGTCTAGAGACGAAGTGGAAAAAATGCTCAAGGAGCTCGGTAAGAACAAAGCAGCTGGCCCAGATGGCGTTTCACCATGGGTTCTGAGAGAATGTGCATCTGAGCTCAGCATTCCACTTCACCTGATCTTTCAGGCATCCCTGTGTACAGGAATCGTAGCAGACGGGTGGAAACAGGCTAACATAGTTCCAATCTACAAAAGTGGCAGCAGGGAAGACCCCCTCAATTATAGACCTGTATCATTGACAAGTGTAATAGTGAAAGTATTGGAAAAACTAATCAAAACTAAATGGGTAGAACACCTAGAGAGAAATGATATAATATCAGACAGACAGTATGGTTTTCGATCTGGAAGATCCTGTGTATCGAATTTACTCAGTTTCTATGATCGAGCCACAGAGATATTACAGGAAAGAGATGGTTGGGTTGACTGCATCTATCTGGACCTAAAAAAGGCTTTTGACAGAGTTCCACATAAGAGGTTGTTCTGGAAACTGGAAAATATTGGAGGGGTGACAGGTAAGCTTCTATCATGGATGAAAAATTTTCTGACTGATAGAAAAATGAGGGCAGTAATCAGAGGCAATGTATCGGAATGGAGAAATGTCACAAGTGGAGTACCACAGGGTTCAGTTCTTGCACCAGTGATGTTTATTGTGTACATAAATGATCTACCAGTTGGTATACAGAATTATATGAACATGTTTGCTGATGATGCTAAGATAATAGGAAGGATAAGAAATTTAGATGACTGTCATGCCCTTCAAGAAGACCTGGACAAAATAAGTATATGGAGCACCACTTGGCAAATGGAATTTAATGTTAATAAATGTCATGTTATGGAATGTGGAATAGGAGAACATAGACCCCACACAACCTATATATTATGTGAGAAATCTTTAAAGAATTCTGATAAAGAAAGAGATCTAGGAGTGGTTCTAGATAGAAAACTATCACCTGAGGACCACATAAAGAATATTGTGCAAGGAGCCTATGCTATGCTTTCTAACTTCAGAATTGCATTTAAATACATGGATGGCGATATACTAAAGAAATTGTTCATGACTTTTGTTAGGCCAAAGCTAGAATATGCAGCTGTTGTGTGGTGCCCATATCTTAAGAAGCACATCAACAAACTGGAAAAGGTGCAAAGACATGCTACTAAATGGCTCCCAGAACTGAAGGGCAAGAGCTACGAGGAGAGGTTAGAAGCATTAAATATGCCAAAACTAGAAGACAGAAGAAAAAGAGGTGATATGATCACTACATACAAAATAGTTACAGGAATTGATAAAATCGACAGGGAAGACTTCCTGAGACCTGGAATTTCAAGAACAAGAGGTCATAGATTTAAACTAGCTAAACACAGATGCCGAAGAAATATAAGAAAATTCACCTTCGCAAATAGAGTGGTAGACGGTTGGAACAAGTTAAGTGAGAAGGTGGTGGAGGCCAAGACCGTCAGTAGTTTCAAAGCGTTATATGACAAAGAGTGCTGGGAAGACGGGACACCACGAGCGTAGCTCTCATCCTGTAACTACACTTAGGTAATTACACTTAGGTAATTACGAGTGTGAGCTGTCACACCCAGCCAGCCCTCCCTCACTCCTCCAACATTGTATTCGCCAACATTGCTCCTCTCATCATACAGTTATTCACATCAATGTTTCATATTCATTTATGTATATTTACAACATATGTACACACTATACACTGTCACAAACTATATACATTTACCATCAACACATTCAGAACACCGCGAGTGTGAGAAGCCACACCCTGACAGGCCCTCCCTCACTCCAACATCTTACTCGCCAACATTGCTCCTCCCACCATACTGTTATTGTTTTTATTACACTATTTACACATGTTATATATACTTATCTACATGTTTTATTTACCAGAACTATGCAAGTAAGCCGATATTGTGTCCAAACAGTACAGTGGCCACCATACACTGCATGAGAAATCACACATTAGATGACCCTACGATTTCGACGTCATCTCCCTCACCAAAATAGCTCCACTCAACATACTCCTGTTGCTGTTATTACACTATATATACACACACACACACACACACACACTGTATATACCCATGTACATGTGTGTTCCCCATAGCGAACCACGAAGCTAGTATGGTGAGCAAAACAAGAGTGGCTGCCACACAGTGAGACACACTAAAGACACTCAATTCTCTCCCTCCCTCCCTCCATCACCAAAATTCCTCCTTCCACAATACTACGCACAATGCTAATTATAACCACAATCCTGGTCATTAATTTCTGTAAATGAATAATTGACCACAAGTTTATTTTGAAAAGGAACCTAAGAAGTCATTTGAAGATTCCTAGATGGACGAAATAATGCTGTGGTGCTGTGGCTAATGCTGTGAACATCGTGAACAGCATTGAATCACTGATATTTGAACATTGTACCCAGTCATTATCATACTCAGGCTCTACTATAATACTATCATGGCTAAATAATACAGGTTATACAGTACAGTATACAGTATATATTTTGACATTATTAGGTGATGCTGTGGTCACACGCTGAACAGCAGAGCTGTACGCTCATGCTGTGAGCGCCAGCCTTGGTTACTCACTCACTACTGAGGCTCTCACACCCGGCAATGTGGACCATTATATTTTTTAAAGATGGCGTCTGTTTACAAGGGCCCTGAGGAAGCTGATGTGAACCCCATGTAGCCGCAGGAATTTTGAATGGAACGTGAAAAATACAAATACAGTGGTACCTCGCATAACGATTGCCCCAAAAGACGAATATTTTGGGTAACGAACGGTTCGATCGGCGTCAAATCGTCCCGTATGATGAACGCTGGTTTGAGTAACGTCAACACCACATGGTGGGGTCGCGCTACTTCTTGCACATTCTTAGACGCCTCCGACGATGCACATAAATTATGTTGTTCTTGTTTAAAGATGCTAATGATGCTTACTTTGCTACATGCTTGTAGCCCACCCCAGTGATGAACACTCTCTCGGGAACTTTACCTCTCACTAGAGCCACAACCTGATTCCTAGCTTCACCTTTAATAAAGTGACGCTTGGCCCACACAAATCTTTGGTCGTCGAGGATGAATTCGGGGTCTAGAATATGAGGTTATTTGTAGATAATCACTTTCATCAGCTTCTCGTTCAACTCCATTATTTGCATAACAATTCCACCATAACCTTGCTGAGTAAGAAACAACTGCCTCCATAGAATCTACCGTTAAGTAAGGTCTGTTCACACTTTTCTTCAGCAGGGGCTCGAACTTGCGGTGCTCTCTTCCAAATTTGACTGTCCACAGCAGCTTGTGGTGGTAGGCCAGTGTGCATGAGACAGAAAACAAAAGCCTCCACCTCCCCTTACCCTCACCTTCCTGATATCGTTCTGTCTTTTCGTTGACACTGGTTTGATCAGTCTCAGCATCATCCTTCATTCTCTTGTCGTTTCCGTTATGTACACTATCACTGTCAACACTACGCCTTACATCCTATCTTCTCCGTTTCTTCTGGCCCTGGTTAGCACTTCCTGAAAATTACTCTCCTCTAATGACTGACTGCTTTCTGAGTGTGTCCATGTTAATATTGCCGTGGGGAGTAACCAGTTATTCTGGTGACTGATTCGTCATCTCAGTACCCAGCATGGGGGGAGATGTGTAGAATGCGACTGATATTGACTTTCAAACTTGCACAAAGCAATAGCAGGTTTGGGAAGAATATCCACAGGACTACCAAACCAGCAGGGAATTTCCAGGGTCTGAAGGAAACGCCCAAGCAGAACACCCAGGCACTGGGGTCGCTACACCTGATCTATAAGCAAGCAAACACAGCCTGGGTGACACAGCGGTGACAGTCAACCTTGAAATGCTGAGAGAAGCACGTGATCCACCAGTGTGCCCTGCAAACCAAAGTTGCTCCGAACCCATGTTACGAGGGAATATATCTCATGACTCAACTCCCCCTGGGCCACCACAGGTCCTCCTACATTAGAGGACCTCTAATGGAGAAACCCCCAAACACTTCAGGGAAGGTAACCCTCTCAATGCAAGGCCATCACTGAGAGCACACAGGAAAAGTAACCCTGCAGACACGCATCACCGAAACTAGGCTCATGCTATAACTACAGTGTGCAGGAGCCCCCACTAAGGGCAAAAACCACCATCTTGCTGAACAAGCAGAACACTGGAGCCAGCACAGAAGAGGCAACCCAGTACACATTACATCAGTACTGAAACTAAGGGGTCAAGATGCCAGAAGGTTTGCAAGCTACCTCCCAACCCTTCCCCCTAAACGAGTGGGGGAGGTAGAGAGAACTACCTCGCACTAGTTCAGAGAATTTAACGATTTATTTACATAGTTGGGGAAGTTCTTTAGGTGGGTTTCATGGCTTCAGTCATATATTAACCCTCAAACCGTGCATATCATATATAAATGATATCAGTGACAAAACCGAAACCGCGCACATCACTTATATATGATTTCGTGTCTAGCGCTATAATTTAAACTCCCCGCCTGGGATAGGGGCAGCTATAGTACAGCCACGACCAATAGTTGCCAGATGCCACCTAGAAAAAAAAAATCCAGGCCAACATTCTTGGGTGTGAGAGCGTCAGTATTGAGCAAGCCACCAAGGCTGGCGCACGCAGCACGAGCTCACAGCACCGCTGTTCAGCTTGTGACCACAGCATCGCCTACAAATACCATAATATATATGATACTGCTATTATTTAGCAGTGAGAGTATTACTGAAGCCCCCTGACTGTGATAAAACTGACCAGGATTCTGATAATAGCAGGATTGTGCTGATATTTAGCGCTGTGCTCCATGGAGGGAGGCGTAAGGCTGTGCGAGGGAGGGTTGTGGCGTCGTCTTCTGACTGTGTGTGGCCACCATTTATTGACTGCACTCACCATACCAGCTTAGTGGTTCGATATGGTGAACACAAATGTAGATACTTATATATAACGTGTGTATATAGGGTATAAACAGCAAGAGGAGTAGGTTGGGAGCCGCCATTTTGGTGAGGGCGGTGGCGTCGTCTGCACGACTTATCATGTTGTTTACTGGTGACCACAATAGTCTTTGGGCACCATACCAGCTTATTTGTTCAGGTATGGTGAATAAAACAGGTAGATACTTATATATAATATGTGTATATAGCATAATAACACCACAAACAGTATTGTTGAAGGACAAATATTAGTGCGTCTGGCCTTGAGGGCGGCCGCCGATCAGCTGACTGTGTGAGTAGCTACGTCTTTGTGGCCTTTACTCACAATACAAGCTTAGATGTACAGTTATGGTGAACAAAATATGTAAATACGTATATATAACGTCTGTGTATAGTGAATAAATACAGAAAGAATATTGTAGGAGGAGAATGAGGGTGAGTGAGGTGGTGTTGAGGGAGTGAGTAGCTCGCTGGTGTTTGGCGGTCACTCCTCGTTGCTTTTTGACTCACAAGACCAACTTAGTAGTTCGTTATGGTGTACAAAACATGCAAATACTTATATATAACCTGTGTATATAGTGTAACAACAGCAAAACTATTTGTTTATTGTTTTATGAACATAATAATTGAATCACTAATATGCACACCATAATTTTGAGTACAGCGATGGTTCACACATTTTATAATATAAATATACCACAATTCACTGTATGGAATAATATTACTGCAAAAAACTAAGAAAAAATCAATCAGAGACATTGAAATAATTAGGTAATAATATATTTGTGGCAACTGCCGTCTGACAGCTCGAGCGGAGTAGACCTCATCTGGCGAAGGCTCTGCCAACGCCCCTTTTTTGCCACACTTCCCTACCCTATTGCGGCTAAAATATGCCACCTACGATTTTTTTGTTATTTTTTCCGTGATCAGGGAACAAAAATGAACACTTCTATAAGACGAAAGAATTTTTTGGAATTTTTTTTTTTGTTGCGCCTGTGGGTGTGAATTCCTTTTGGGCCCCTAGCGGTTTGAGGGTTAAACCATAGCTGGTTTGTTCTGGCTCGCTGACTTAGTGGTTTTGCCCAATGAGGTGGCAAAAATAAATGTCACCGTTCCCAGCACCTCTCTGGGTCAGGTTTTTGTATTGGTTCCCAGTAGGCCTAAGAATTCCACTGCTGATGCACCCTAGAATTCCATCACCTTCAGGAAGTCACATGGGGCTCCCTCAGAAAAGAGAATGAAAAAAAAAAGAGCAAAAAAAAAAAAAAGGAGTGAAAAACAAACTAAACAAGAAACAAAAAATAAAAAATAAAGAAAATGGAAGAAATGGAAAAAATAAGACCAAATCAAAAAACAGAAAAAATGAAACAATACGAGAGAAACAAAATGAGATGGAAAAAATTAGATACAGTAATGGAAAAGAGTGAGAAGGATAAAACCAGCGTTGAATGTAATTAAACACCATTTTCTGGGCGAGTCCCGGAGGCTTCCCGGAGCTATACCGGGCCGATACGTATATACTGTATTATACTGTGGCATCAGTCAATTCGATTGGAGTCCTAGCCTACCGGTGACCACGAGCCAGAACCTGGCCCCCTCAGAGGCACGAGGAGCAATGGCCAATAGAAAGCCCCATGTGGTTGGAAGTATTCTATGTCTGCCATCTATTAGGTTAGGCACCTAGGAAGGTAGGCATCTCAAAAACTCCACCTGGTTAAAATTGCTACAGAAAACCGAACTATCTAGCAGAACTCCACAATCTGAAAATAAGCAAATAAGCATGACGTCACAACCGCAGCAGCGCCTTTCTCTGCACAGTTCCCCCCTCCCTAGGAGGGGGAATGAGGAGCCCCAGACCCCTCGCACTGGCCATCCAACCCCAGTTCAGAGGTTGAATATCAAAATGCAAACACCACCAACTGGAAGGAGGAAGAGTTGCAAGGAGGTTATCTTCAGATGATTTTGGGGCTTTTTAGTGACCCCGCGGCCCGGTCCTCGACCAGGCCTCCACCCCCAGGAAGCAGCCCGTGACAGCTGACTAACACCCAGGTACCTATTTTACTGCTAGGTAACAGGGGCATAGGGTGAAAGAAACTCTGCCCATTGTTTCTCGCCGGTGCCTGGAATCGAACCCAGGACCACAAGATCACAAGTCCAGCCTGCTGTCCGCTCGGCCGACCGGCTCCCAGAGGAGCCTCCAGAACTCGCCCAGAAAAGGGTGTTTCATTACATTCAAGGCTGGTTTTCTGTGGAGAACCTCTCCGGCTCCCCGGAGCTACCTAACCACAGAAAAAGAAGAGGGGGTAAGAGAAGAGCAACCACCCGGGAGGTGGTTGCCCCTCGCATCTCAGCACGAAATTGAGACAACTGCCTGCAGCTTGCAACCCAAAGCGACACACGCCCGACAAAGGCCAGGAACATTAACACTATCGCTCACCGGGCTGGCGCGCGGTCAACTTAGGGGTCATGCACCAAGCGTGCGGGTAAGCACGCGGTGACACCTAAATGTGTATACTCGTTTCAGCTTTCTCACCTTAATTCTCGTGCTACGTCGCTCGTTTTGGTATCATTGTGTTTGCAATTAAATTCCCTACAGGTATGTATAAATATAATGTCCAAAAGCCTGGTGTGACTCCCAACAGCAAAGCCTAAAGTCGGCAAATTACCCATGAGTGCACAAAATCAGTAACATGTGCATACTCTTTCCATTTTTCTCACCTTAATTCTCGTGCTACGTCGCTCGTTTTGGTATCATTGTGTTCGCAATTAAATTCCCTACAGATGTGCATGAATATAATGTACAAAAGCCTGGAGTGCCTCCCCGCAGAAAAGCCTAAAGTTACCCTTGAACGAGCACCAATTTGTACACTGCAACCTAATGTGTATACTCGTTCAATTTGATAACATCAAATTTCGTGTTACGTCTTTCATTTTGTATCAAATTGTTCGCAATAAGAAGGCGCGTATTTTAAAACTAGCCCCATAATAATAGAGCAATAACTGGAATTTTAACAAATATTTTAATTCTGGACGCTCATCATCACAAAATTATTTATATCTTTCCAGTGTTCTGACATAAATTTTTGTGTTACATCTTTCATTTTGGTATCAAATTGTTCGCGACGTAAAGGCGTGCATTTTAACACTTTAGTGCGCGCGGCACTCCCTGAAAAAAAAAAGCGGGTTGTGCGCGCAGCGTTCTGGGCGCTCAAGCGTGAACACAAAAAAGTTTATCATCTTTTCACGCTCCTAACATCAATTCTCGAGTTACGTTTTACATTTTGGTATCAATGCGTTGGCAATAAAATTCTCTACAAGATCATATGCATAAAATGTCACCCAAGCATTTGCTATCCCACCACGAAGTAAATAAACACGAAGATGACTCGCCGTGACACCCAAACAGGAAGTAAATGTTCATACTCTTTCGTTTGTTGCCAGCCTCACAGTCATCCTACAGCGCTTATTTTGATATCACTGAACTCGCAATAAAATTCCCCACCCAGACATATGCCTATCAATGTCTAATTATGTTCCGCACGAGTGTGGGAACTGGGGGAAGCGTTAGCCGTGATTTCAGCAGCGACGGCACTGTTGTGATGCAGCGCTTTGAAAGTTTATACTTATTTCACTGTCATGACATTATTTCTCAAGCTACGTATTTCATTTTTATAGCAATGTGTTCGCAATAGAAAGTTCTATAAGAACATGGGTAGAATTGGCCAACAGAGCGTCAAATAAATTTGCGGCGAATAAAATCTTACGCGAATCTTACGCGTGTTTGTACCCATGAGCGTAAAAAGTTTTTACTTTGCTCATGTTTTTTCAAGTTTATACTTGATTCACTCCGTTTTTTTTGTTTGTATAGTGTTCGGAATAAAATTCTCTACACAGACATATGCATATAAATGTAGAATCATGATCGCGGCCAACACAAGAGTGTGTGGAGTGTGCGATTACCCTCATTGTGACACCAATTCAATAGTCTCTCCTCTAAGTTACAATACATTGTCGTTTTCTCAAATAGGCACAGTGCCTATTAGAGAAAACAAAAATGTAATGGCAAACATATTCATACAAACCCCAAGTCGATCGAGTAGTAAATACCCAATATAACACTGTCCGTAAATTTACGTCGTGATCCGACAAGCGGTTAGGGAAACCGCCCGTAAGTCCAAGTCGAAAATCCAGGAAAGTGTTAAAACTAGTCCTAAGATAATAGGACAATAAATAGAATTTTAACAAATATTTTAATATTTTGACCAAAAGCCTATTTATAATCTTTCAAGTGTTCGGACATCAAGTTTCATATTACATCTTTCATTTTGGTATCAAATTGTGCGCAATCTAAAGGCGCTTATTTTGATACTATCCCGAGGTCGATTGGATAAAAAATGAATTTTATACAAATATTTTTTGTAGTGGACGCAAGTCCGGTTCAAAGTTAGGACTCGGGAGAAAAATAATGGACGCGAGTCCTGTCCAAAGTTACCGATAGTGTTAACGAGGTAACGGACGGCTAGAACCTCTAAAACCCTTGTTGCGCCCGAATGTCAGCCCATGACATGACAAAAACAGCAGGAAAGCAGCAAAGAGCGCCATGGGCACAAGGATAGACTGCAGGCAGGCTGGACTGAATAACCCCGCAGATGACCTGGGAGACCTGAGCCCTGGAACAGGAAAGAAGGAAAACCGGGTCAACCCAAAGTGCAATCCCAGTCACAAAGGCCGTGGCGCACATGGCTTAGGTAATTACACAAATAACAGCAAAGAACCACAACCAGACACAACACATGATGTACCCCAGGCTGAACCAACCAAGCATCCACCACCCAAGGACCCCTCCAGAAAGCCGCCATCTCAGTCTACACCAGAAAAGGAGGAAACAATTGCAAACAAACCAACCTACCACCAGGACCGAACGAGCAAAAACCCCTGCGCCGGAGGAGAGCGTGAAACTTCCCGACCCGACCACCAGAGGCCAATGCCAACAAGAAAAAAGCTACGTCAAAACAATCCTATGTCAACAATATATTGGTTGGCTCTTATATTATGTTAGGATAGGATGTGGCAACATAATTGGTGTCATAGCTTGCCTGTTGAGTGGACAGGAAGTCTTCGTGTCTTATACCTGTGCATTGACAAGGCGAGTATTGAGCGGGTGGTGTTGCCAGCTGTCGCCTCTTTGAAGTAAATGTTCATTTAAGCCAATTACAAACGTTTATTAGCTTAGTTATATTAATAGAATGTATGAAACATTACATTAGTATGATTGTGTCTGTTTGAAAGTACAGTAGTTACGTTCGTACGTAATGTGTTTGATTAGAGAATGTATCTGCTGTGTTGTAACTGTGGGAGTAGCCAAGGGTGTTTGATGCGAGCCCACCAAGTCAGTAGCTCTGGGAGATGGCTGGTGATAACGAATTCTTTTAAAGTTAAGTAATATTTCTTTTGGTTTGTGCCTTTGGTTATAATATTATCTGGGAGACATACATTGTTATAACCATACCTTGATATATACGATTATACTGTAATTATGTAAATGCCCAGTGGGGAAAATTTTGTCAATTCTGAAAAATAGATTATATATACTGTATACACATACAGTTTATATATATATATATATATATATATATATATATATATATATATATATATATATATATATATATATATATATATATATATATATATTATATATATAGACACACACACACACACACACACACACACACACAACAAAAGTTGTCCGGTCGTGATGGTCAAGTGGATTAAGGCGTCTTGTACATACCAGTTGCGTTGCTTCTGGGAGTATGGGTTCGAGTCACTTCTGGGGTGTGAGTTTTCAGTTGCATATTGTCCTGGGGACCATTCAGGCTTGTTCGCATTTGTGTTCCTCACGTGTGCCCCAAAGAATGAGGTGATTTGGTAAAATGCTATGCCCAAGATAACTATCCGAGTGCCGGCGGTGGGGTGGTTCAAATAGCCTCGGCTATCACCTCATTATGTCCGGTCGTGATGGTCAAGTGGATTAAGGCGTCTTGTACATACCAGTTGCGTTGCTTCTGGGAGTATGGGTTCGAGTCACTTCTGGGGTGTGAGTTTAACAAGTTAAGTGAGAAGGTGGTGGAGGCCAAGACCGTCAGTAGTTTCAAAGCGTTATATGACAAAGAGTGCTGGGAAGACGGGACACCACGAGCGTAGCTCTCATCCTGTAACTACACTTAGGTAATTACACTTAGGTAATTACACACAGTGGCACCTCGACATACGACTGCCCCTACTTACGATAATTTCGAGTTACGATGTAAATTTCATCAAAAAACATCAAAAAATGCGACTCAGACATCCAATGGTGTCGTCGACTTCCGATATTTGTTGGTACACGTTCGGGTCGACCGAGCGCGTGGTTTCCGGTCACGCAGCCGACCTGCCTCAGTTTACTACAGCTGCCCGCTTAGTGACGATCGCGCCTATAAGAAATTCCGCTTTTGTGGTGATTTTTTGCATTTTGAACATTAAAGTAATTATTATATATCACACCATGAGTCCCAGAAAAGTCAGTGGTAAGGCTTAACATATGAAAACCCATGTAAGGATGACCATAGAGCAGAAACAAGAGTACAGAATGTCTCTTCCTCGACAATTAAGAAAATGTGTGCAGCATGGGAAGAATTGCAGACCTTTGTTGAAATGACTCACCCAAATCAAGCTGCAGTAAGCCGTTGCCTTAACCTATTAAATGACACTGTGATGCATCATTACAGACAAATGTTAAAACGAAGGGAAAAACAAATGTCTTTTGACAAATTTGTAGTGAGACAAACAAGTACAGTACTGACCCACAACCAGGTCCTAGTGGTATTCAGGCAAAACGTAGGAGAGAGAGTACCACCAGAGAAAACATCACTGCCTGATGTGATAATGGAAGGGGACTCCCCTTCCAAACAGTAACAATTCTCCTCCTTCCCCCTCATCACCATCTTCCATATGCCATCAAGAGCCCTCCATAAAGGTAAGAGAAACTTTGGTACTGTATTGTAGTTAGAAAAAAACATTGTATTCAGTATAAAATGTATTTGTATGTTAATATTTTGGAGGGTGGGGAACGGATTAATTCAATTTCCTTTATTTCTTATGGGAAAAATCGCTTTGACTTGCTATATTTTGACTTGCGATCCATCTCTGGGAACGGATTAGCATAGTAAGTCGAGGCCCCATTGTAGTTCGGAAGTCGGTAGCAATTTTAACCAGTGTGACGGTGTTCCCCCCCTTATATTTCTCCCACGCCTGCTGGGAGAAATAGATATGAAAAGTGGATATGAAAAGTCATATCCACTTTTCCCGAGCGTTCTCTACATTGCGGGCAACAATTTTATATATGTGGGAGCGTGTAGTGTTCTCGCGTTGGCGAGAAATTCGTAAAAGAGGAGTATTTTGGCCTGTGGTTTAGGCCCTTTAGGACGCCAATATGGTGCTGGCCCCTCCGTTTTGCTGCCAAAACTGTGTGACGTCAGTGGCACCAGATTGGTCACTGACAGTGACGTGGCACAGGGTGCCAATGAAAACCGCCCCTGGCAAGTATGACGTCACGAAGGCAGGGGGGTTCGGAGATCGCGCCTCTTTGGCGCTACCAGTCTGACAAGACACATGAAGTGTCTTGACGTGTCTGACACGACACGTCAAGGTGGACGGATGTGCGAAGATTGGTCCTGTCAGATTTGACAGTTGTATCTCGCTCCCGTGGATTTTACGCGTCACCCGTAGTCTGAAAGTACGCCGTGAGGTCTTCCCTTGTTCATGTGTTGGACTGAAGAGGGAATCGACGGAATATTGAGCAACAAGTGCTCCAGGGACAGATGCTGTGCAAGAAGTGAAGTCTAGACAGTGATGTCTGGGGCGTATGATAGCTTCACAGTGACGACGTAGCGGCTGGGCCAATCCACCGGGAAGCAGTGAAAGAAGAAAACTAATTGGGAATCAGGACGACTGCAGCCGAGAAGTAGGTTGGCAGCCGTAGTTGTGAGGAGAAGTCGACAGCCAGGAGACCAACTCCAACCCTGCAAGACGTTGTGGAGGAGCACGGACCTGCGGAAGACAGAGCACGGCAACGACGCGTTTATTTTGGGGCGTTGATTGGGTTCCTGGAGAACGCATCAGTGTGTGTGCGGGGGCGTTCCCTACAACGAGGCAGGAGCCGGGACCAGGAGCTACAATTCAACTCTCACCGGAGGGCGAGTCCACATCAGTGAGGTGGAAGTAGGTGATTCTAGTTTCCCTCCCAATTCCCCTTTAGTCAGCTATATATTTAGCCAGAGTATCTTTCATGTCATGAGCAAGGCTCACCTATGTCTATGTCACAGTAAGGCACAGTTGTGCAGAGTGAGGCTGTACAGAGCTCTCACGATATTTATAAACGTGGTGTGTGCAGGCACCTGGAATTATTGAAGAGTTGACTGTGTCGTTGATGATTTCTTTCATGTGACATAAGTGTACCAGTTATTGGTGTTAGGCTGTGTGCCCAGTATTTATCTTATTATTATCGATATTGATGAATTTATCTCTGTATATGTATATGTTGGTGTGATGAATAATATTTCCGTGTGTGCAGTGATTAATTGTGTTATCGCCTTCGAGAGGAATTACTGAATCTAAGAACAGTACCGTGGTTAATTGCATTCATTGTAATTATTATGAAGTACAGTGCATTACGCTATTATAGTGAAATATTATGTTAATTGCTGTAGAAATGAGTTATTGAACTTGAGATCAGTGTGGTGATTCATTGCATTCTATTGCCATTATAGAAATATTGTGTTGATTACAAACATAATGATCCCTGCGAATTTAAAGAATCAGGTGCTTCACGCCAAAGAAACAAGTACTAAGCATTCGCATGGTGAGGGGGGGGTCGCTCGGCTGATTATGACATTGACAGGAGGGGGGAGTATTGCCCTCTAGATGAGCCCCAGTTTTATGAAGAGAGAGTGACTTTGTGCATTGTAATTGATGTGTCGTTGTTGATACGGATATAATACCTTGAAGTTTTAAGTAAAATACAAAATACCTTTGCATTTGTATTATCCCTCCATATATCTTGTTGCTATAGAACAGTTCCAAAGAGTGAGAATATTAGAGACATATACCTGCCTGAGACCAGATTTAATGAGTGAGCTCTGCCATTAGTACCACAATTCCACAATACCACTGACGTGTTACTGGACACAGGAAACACCAGTTGGCGACCTTGCAGTTAGTAGTAGAGCCCTTGTTGGGGCGGGCACACGGTTGGGAGAGAGCAAACTGTGTTCCCACTCATCTTTGGCTATAAAGGCCAGCTGGAGATCGACTGGGATACTCTCCTGGCGAACAGTGGCTCCGCGAGGATTGAGTGAAGACCCGCAGGGCTACGGTGAGTAACAGTTATCGCTAATACTACTGGGTGGTGTCCATGTAGAGAGAGAGAGAGACCCCGACGTTGGCGACTGTTGACCGGATAAAGTACTTAGGATATCTTGTATACTGTTACTTGCCTCGCGTTCCCCGACACCAGGTGGAGTGTTTTGAGATGACTACCTTCCTGGGTACCTAACCCAGTAGATGCCAGAATGCTTCCAACCTCATGGGGAGGGGGTTCTATAGGCCATTGCTCCTCGTGCCTCTCTGAGGGGGCCCAGGTTCTGGCTCGTGGTCCTTGGTAGGCTAGAATTCCAATCGAATTGACTGATGCCACGGTTTAATACATGTATATCAGCCCAGTATAGCTCCAGGGAGCCAGAAGGGCTCTCCACAGAAAATTGGAGAAATAAACCTGTGTGAATAACTGACATGCATTATTTAGCAGACTTAACAAGAGTTTGGCATATTCTGATAAAATCATTGATGAAACTTCAACACATGATTCATTGAATAAATTTAAGCAATAAGGCAATTCTTTTTTAAACCGGAGAGTTAAAACTAAAGAGCAGTTCATTTTTGGTCAGTGATGCAATATTTACAGTACAAAGAAAAGTTATAAAATGCAAGGAAGTCTACACAAGTACCAAGCTAAAATTTCAGCTAAATGGGAAAAGAAATGCATGAACAGTCTTATAATGGCAGACTTTTGCCCCTAAAATACAGAACACATATAAGCAACAGGATTCCTCGAGTATCCATACTAAACCATTCATTAAAAAGCTAACTAGTGTAAAATGGTAAGTGCCATAAAGCAGAGAAAAATATTTTAAATATCCCGTGTTAATCATATATGTTATACACACAGTATTAACAGAGATTTTGTGTGTGTGTAATTACCCAAGTGTAGTTACAGGATGAGAGCTACGCTTGTGGTGTCCCGTCTACCCAGCACTCTGTCATATAACGCTTTGAAACTACTGACATTTCTGCCTCCACCACTTTCTCACTTAACTTATTCCAACCTTCTACCACTCTGTTTGCGAAAGTGAATTTTCTTATATTTCTTCAGCATCTTTGTTTATTTAGTTTAAATCTATGACCTTGTTCTTGAAGAAAAAGTTATAAATCTTCTCTATCGATTTTATCAATTCCTGTTACTATTTTGTATGTAGTGATCACACTATTTTGTATGTAGTGATCATATCACGTCTTTTTCTTGTCTTCTAGTTTTGGCATATTTAATGCCTCTAACCTCTCCTCGTAGCTCTTGCCCTTCAGTTCTGGGAGCCACTTGGTAGCATGTCTTTGCACCTTTTCCAGTTTGATGATGTGCTTCTCAAGATATGGGCACCACACAACCGCTGCATATTCTAGCTTTGGCCTAACAAAAGTCTTGAACAATTTCTTTAGTATTTCGCCATCGATGTATTTAAAAGCAATTCTGAAGTTAGAAAGCGTGGCATAGGCTCCTCGCACAACGTTCTTTATGTGGTCCTCAGGTGATAGTTTTCTATCTAGAACCACCCCTAAATCTCTTTCTTTATCAGAATTTAAAGATTTCTCACATAATTTATAGGTTGTGTGGGGTCTATGTTCTCCTATTCCACATTCCATAACATTGCATTTATTCACATTAAATTCCATTTGCCAAGTGGTGCTCCATATACTTATTTTGTCCAGGTCTTCTTGAAGGGCATGACAATCATCTAAGTTTCTTATCCTTCCTATTATCTTAGCATCATCAGCAAACATGTTCATATAATTCTGTATTCCAACTGGTAGATCATTTATGTACACAATGAACATTACCGATGCAAGAACTGAACCCTGTGGTACTCCACTTGACATTTCTCCAGTCCGATACATTGCCTCTGATTATTGCCCTCATTTTTCTGTCGGAAAATTTTTCCATCCATGTTAGAACCTTACCTGTTACCCTTCCTTTATGTTCCAGTTTCCAGAACAACCTCTTATGTTGAACTGTCAAAAACCTTTTTTTTAGGTCCAGATAGATGTAGTCAACCCAACCATCCCCTTCCTGTAAAAATCTGTGGCTAGATCATAGACACCAAGTAAATTCGTTACACAATCTTTCAGATCGAAAACTATACTGTCTGATATTATATAATTTTTCTCCAGGTATTCTACCCATTTAGTTTTAATTATTTTTTTCCAATACTTTGACTGTTACACTTGTCAATAATACATATCTATAATCGAGGGGGAGGGGGGGTCTTCTGCCACTTTTGTAGATTGGAACTATGTTAGCTTTTTTTCCACACATCTTCTAGGACTTTTGTACACAGGGATACCTGAAAAATCAGTTGAAGGGGAATGCTGAGCTCAGGTGCACATTCTCTCAGAACCCATGGTGCAACTACATCTGGGCCAACTGCTTTGTTCTTACCTAGCTCATCAAGCATTTTTTCCACTTCGTCTAAACACCTCTACGTGGTTTATCTTGTACTCTGGAAATCTTATTGTGTCTGGTTCTTTGAAGATTTCATTTTGTACAAACACACTTTGGAGCTTTTTTGTTTAATGTTTCACACATTTCCTTTTAATTTTCCGAGAATCTGTTTCCCCATTTCCAACCCTTAATAATTATCCTTTACCTGCAATTTGTTGTTGGTGAATCTATAGAATAGGCCTAGTTCTGTTTTACATTTGTTCGTTATCCATTCTCAATTCTTTGACACTCTCCTCACTGCCATTTAGTTGTTTCTCACATCTTTGTATCGCTGGTATGTTTGGGGGTTTGGCTTCTTCGTGTATTGATTCCATTTTTGCGTCTTTTGGTTTCTGGCCCTCCTGCAATATCTGTTGAACCAATTCAGTTTCCTAGTTCTGCGTATCTGCTTTGGTGTAAATTTGTTTGTACCTTTATCATACATTTCACAAAACTTGACATGCATCTCATTTACTTCCTTGCAAAACAGCAAGTCTATCTAATCATTTTCCTTAAAAAAATTTAGTAGTAGTGGAAAACGGCCCTACGATGCAACATTTTGCTTTTTTCGGAGTTGCATCGTAGGGCCGGTCATCTTTCGTTAACCCGGTAAGATTTCTCTCTCGTTTAGGTACCGTTTTCAGAGTTGCATTGTAGGGCATAGTTTTCCCAAAATGTCCTCTCCTGAAATCAGATTTTTCAACATCATTTTCTTCCAGATTATAATGCATTACATACTTTATTCCCAAAACGACATGGTCACTTCTACCCAAAGGAAGCAAGGTACCGAATGTCAAATATCTCTTCCTAGGTAAATATCAAATCCAGTATGGCGGGAACATCCCCTTCCCTCATCCTCGTAGCTTGTTTAACATGTTGATACAAGAATGTTTCCAGAATGAGGTTTACGAATGTACAGGTCCAAAAGTCCTCTGTTCTAGCTTCATATGACCCCCCAATCTATGGATTTCAAGTTGAAGTCGCCGACTACCAATAGTCGTGATCTATCTTTATCCGCTTTCGCTATAAACTCTCTCATTATTGTTATAAGACCCTCTTGTTTATTGTCCAGCTCCTCCTCTGTCCATGTGTTGCATGGAGGTGAACTATATGTATTTATGATTATTATTTTATCATCTAGATTGCAGCTTTCCAGTGCTATTATGACAATGTCTCGAGGATTGTCAATCATTATTTCCTTTATCTTTAGGTGTCCTTTCACCAGCACAGCCACACCACCACCTTTCCTAATTTTTCTGTCCCGTCTCCAAACCGAATAGCCCCTTGGGAATATGACCTCATTTAAAATATCATCTACAAGTTCTGTCTCCACAAGTGCAACAATGTTTGCAGCCGTATTACATCACTTAACTCCAGTATCTTTGATCTCGCTCCATCTATGTTAGTGAATACAATTTTCAGGAACATGTTCCCCTCTCTCCTCATTCTTTTCAATATAGAAAGGGGGAGTGATTTGCTTGGTTTGCCTTTTTTGTACCATTTTACTGGCTTGCCTACCTCTATCACCTTGTGGAAAAAAACAGCATTGAGTGTAATTTAATGCCATTTTCTAGGCGAGCCCCAGGGGCTCCCTGAAGCTATTCAAACTGACACGTGCTATATTAGTTTGTCATCATCAGTCCCAGGAGTTCTAGTGCATACTGGGGACCACAAGCCAGAACCTGCCCCCCCCTCAGAGAGGTGCAGGGAGCAATGGTCATATGAGCACTCCACATTTAGAGTATGGCATGTCTGCCATCAACAGGGGTATACCCCCAGAAAGGTAGGCATAACAATACAAACCTCCAACTGGTGAAAATAGTAACCTACATCCAAACGGAGCCAAAGAACTCCCCCAAAAGAAAAGAAGGAAACGAGCAAATCATCATCCAACTAGCACATGCTTGTTAGTGCACCCCCCTCCCCACCTCCAACAGATGGGAAGGGGGGGGGGGGGGAGGGGAGCCCGCTCAGGCAAGCCAGCAGCTCCACCCCTCAATTCGTAGAAAGCTGAGAACTGCCGACCAGAAAGAGGGAGGGTGTCAGGGAGCCTCCGGGGCTCACCCAGAAAATGGAGTTTTATTACTTTCAAGGCTTTTTTATTTTTTTTTATTTTTTTTTTTTGTGGGGAGCCCCGTTAGCTCCCTGAAGTCACAGAAGTGGCGATACACCTGCATCAGAAAAATCAGACGTGAAGAGTGGAAGACCAAGTCGAACCAGCAAGGTACCTCACCGGCCCGACCTGCTGAAAAAGGTGGAGCTACGGAAAGACTCCCGGGATCGGACACTGAGCAAGTAGGGCCTAAAACCAAAGCTGGGCAGGCCAGTATGGGACCAAGAGAAGCACCCTCCCAATAGGATTCGAACCGAGTCAAAACCAACGAAGCTTGGTTGGTCAGGCTGGGGGTGAACCCGAAGAGCTTACACTGGACTGGGTGAGAAAGTTACAGGAAACCCCCACCTCGACCAGTCCTGCCAGAAAGTGTCTACCGTGAAGGCCTCGCAGTCGGGGAACAGTGCCACATATAATGGGAGATGCTGAAACCACGCCAATACAAAGAGGTCCACCTCTGGGTGTCCGTATGTCCAACAAAGCCAAAAGAAGGTGGTGGTGTTGCTACCGAAGCGACCAGCCCCAAAGAGCCACGGATTACAGAGACCACCCCTCCCTTCCCGGTTGAGACAATGAACCACAGGGGGGTGCAATCCAAATGAAACTTGAGGAAGCAGAATCCGCTCCAACACCAGTACCGTCCTGTGAGCACGACGGAAGGACACATTCCAATGACCCTGGCTGGCCTGGTGAACGCTTGTCACAAAGCCCCAGCCGAGAGACGAGGCGTCCGTGAACACATCGAGTGCGGATAGGGGAAGGCGCCATGGCACAACCTCGAAAAACCCGAAGAGGAAGCCGGTGACTCGGCAACCAACGTAAAGACAATGGGGGTGCAAACCCAGTGGTCACAAGAGAGGCAAAAAGAATCTGCCCCAAAGACACCAGAACAGTCTCCGAAGCCAAACCCTGCCCAGCGGGTAAACCAGCAAGGCAAAGAACAGGCTCCCACACAACTTGCATTGAGTGAGCCAGGCCCCCCCCTCAAAAACAGCTGAAGGAGGGACTAACTGGACCAACACCGCAGGAGGGAGATAGACAGACACAGGCTGCAAATCTCGCACAAGGTCCAGCCAAGTACAAACCCGAGAAGGAACCAACTGGGACTACCGCCAATTCACCAGGAACCCAAACCCGGCAAGCTGGGAAAGAACCAGATCCCTGGCTAGCAGACATGCAGCCCGGTCGGTTAGAAGCCCACACCAACCAGCCCTCAAAGGAGGCTGCTGGTCAGGAAGGCACTGGAACCTCAAATGGCCCCATATGAGAGGCAGAGGAACCAAACTTAAACGAAACCGAAGCCAACACAGAAGCAAAACCTGGTCTCGCCACATGAACATGCCAAAGGCCTCCCAAACACCCTCCTCACCCAAAGGGAAAGACGAATCCAAGAAACCCTAGGGCCTCTGGCAACGAAACCCAGGGGGGAGTCCTACCTACCACATTTGCCGGCAGAAAAGATGCACCTCTTGAATGGAGGTTCATTAGTACAGTAGTTCAAATTGAATAAGTATTTTTTTTTTTTTTTATAACCTTGATAAAAGAGCTCCATGGCTAAAGCTGCCAGAAACTGACAGGATACCAAAGGCCTGTCCGGCTTGGGAGCCAGACGAGCATACAGGGCAAGGTCACCGGGAACAAAACCGGTGCCCAGAAAAAGAAAGAAAACAGCCAAATGGCCACAGTCTGTAAACACAAGACCGGGAGACATGATCACCCCCCAAAAGTCCCCAGGAGAACATACAGGGAAGGACACCTTGAATATAAAGAAACAAGACAAAAGGGCATAAGGAAGAGAAAAAGTTGTATGTATCATTGCAGACAAGACAGGGCAGGAAAAGAGGGACTCAAGACGAGCAGAACACCTAGAAAGGGACACCGGAGGCAACAGAGTACCCAAAGGAGCCACAGAGACAAGAAAAAGAACTTGCCCAGAGGCAGAGGAGGAATGAAAGGGAATGCAGGAGGCAGGGTTGAGGTGAAGACTACAAATGGAGAACTGCAGGAGCTCCAGCAGTGCAGAGATATAAGGAAAAACTTGCCAAAACAACCAGCGACACCAAAACAGGGGTGCAGGAAAACAGCAATCCACTCACCTCTCCACCTTGAACAAAGCTGACATAACCCAAACCAGAGATGTGTCACACCAAAGGGAACAACAGTCCCCAAAAAGTGAGTGAAAATTGAAAACACAATTAGCAGCACCACCCAGCAGTTGGGCTCAAAGTGCCTCCCAGGAGACTAAAATAACTACCAAAACAAACTAAACCACTGCGAAATCATCCAAACCAATGATGGACGCACCCGTCGGCAAGTACGGTAAACCAAAGCAAAAGGGATGGAGACAAAAACCTCCACTCCCCACCACAACCACCCCAGCACAGAACGCTCAAAGGCCCCAGCTGGGGCAACAAGCTGACTCCCACCTACCCCCTGGGAACCCAACACCGGTCCCGGGACAGAACCCATATCCATGCCCACCACCCTTGACGAAAGGCCAGAGTCCTAGAAAAAAGCTTCAAAGAATGGAGCCTGCTGGCCCGACTCCGAAGCCTCGGTGGGGAAAGTGGGTTCAACTTCCATCCCCCGAATTGGAAGGGGCAATCCCCGAAGCCACCCAAGCCTCATCCCAAGCCAAGCCTTGCCCTGCCCTGGCCCCAAAACCCCCGATGTTTGGGAGCCGGAAGCAGGGAGAACCACACCCACCAGGGAAGAAAGCAAGGGCATAGACAGAACCATGGGTGAAGTAACAACACCCCTAAATCCTGGTCCCTAAAACCCCAAGCGGGGCAGCTCCGGGGCAACCAACCTGGCTTGTTGCAACAAAGAATACCTAGCATGCAACGAAGTCACTGCCTGACCCCTAACATCCTCAGACAAAGAATGGGTGAACTGAATGACAAGCAGAGAATAAATCCTGCAAGGCTAAGGGCCGTAGGTGTCACCGACCCAACAGGCATCATGACGGAAGCGGACGGATGATAGTCACTGCGAGGCACGGGCAACTAACAACCTTTAGCATCGCACAAGGCAAGACAGCACGGAAGAAACATCCATGAACTCTCGAGCCCAACGGGGTTTTCCATGGCCCATAGGGTATGTTAGCCCTATGGGAAGCCCAGGCACTGGGGTTAGCTAAGTTGGTAAATCCTGTCTGGTGCAGGCAAACTGATAACCAGAAGTCGCCATGAAACCTCAGGGCAACAGAGGAAGACCACCACCATAACCTTGGAAGACCTCCTCCACCAAAAGCAAACAAATATGCAAAAAAACAAAAACAAAACAAAAAACCCAAAGCAACACACACAAAAACTGGCTGGCAGAGAAAATCATCAGCCATTGAGTGTATGGCAAGCTGTGCCAACCGCAGTGTGGCCCACCTAGCAAAACCCACTCCCTACACGGGGCAAGACAAAGCCCAAGACCCCCGATGTACCCCAAGGGCAAGAACAACGCCAAGTGACGAAGCCCTCAAACAGGACAGAGACCCAAATGTCCCTGGGAAGAGAACCCCTAGAGTGCAAGGGAAGTACTGTACTTACCAGGCACATAGGGAAGGTAACTCTAGGCATATGCAGCCCAGTGTACAGAGAACACCTGGTCATACAGCTGGCACAGCCACAAGGGCAAAATCTAAACAGGAAAGCAAGGCCAGAGGAGACATCATGACACCAAGCACATCAGTCAACGAACTGAGGGGGTGGAGCTGCCAGGTCGCCTGAGCGCTGCCACCCCCACACCACCTCCCTGTCGAAGAGGGGGGGTTACTAACGAGCAGGTGCTCTAGTTGGACGATGATTTGCTGGTTTCATCATTTTCTTTTAGGGGGGAGGGAGAGTTCTTTGGCTCTGTTCGGATGTAGGTTACAATTTTCACCAGCAAGAGATTTATATTGTTACACCTACCTTTCTGGGGGGTATACCCCGGTCGATGGCAGACATGACATGCTCTGAATGTCGAGTGCTCATATGGCCATTGCTCCCTGCACCTCACCAAGGGGGGCCAGATTCTGGCTCGTGGTCCCCAGTAGGCACTAGAACTCCCGGGACTTATGACACCATACTAGTATGGCACGTGTCAGTTTGGATAGTTTCAGGGAGCCAAAAGGGCTCCCCACAGAAAAGAATTTATTTCTTCTTCATTCCTGTTCTCATTTAGACATTTTGCCTCGACGAGTTTCAGTTTCATATCTATCTCTCTACCTCTCTCTCTATCTCTCTGTCTTGAAAGACCATCTTAATGACCAGAACTTCCCTTCCTCCTCACTTTGTAATTTCCTAACATCCCTTAGTACCTCAGCCATCTGTTTAGTACTGTTCAAGGCTCAATCTCTCTCTTTTTCATACCTGCCAATTCTCCTGTAGCCACACATTCCCTTAGGTTGTAAGGCCTTCCACCAGCCCAACGATTTTATCTACTATTTTTGCCGCTCCTATGGCTCTTTCTTACCTAGATGTTATCTCCTTTTCTTTGCAACCAAAAATTAATAGGGACTTGCTTCGATCGACTGTGTTTTGCACCAATTTCGAGTTTGATGTCAGTTCCTTTCTGACTTCCAGCCTAATGTTTGTTTTATCCTGGTTGCTGCAGTGTTTGGCTTCCTTTACTACTAATTTTCCTACTCCTTGGCCACTAGTGCATAGGTGAGTTGCATATCCTTCTTGCACTGTTCTATTCCCTGTGTAACTTCCTCCATCTGTACTGACAAAAGCTGTTATTCCTGTTGTATTAACTTAACCTTTAAAAAATTATGATTGCATAAATGTAATCATTAATGTTTAGACTTGCTTCAACTTCTTCAAAAGCTGTTTTCAAGATTTTATCGTCATCTTTCATGGCATTGCATCTAGTTTCCCATTCATTCTTGTCCTTGCATAATTCTTTCACTATCCTTTCAAGATCTGATACTTTGCTACTCAAGTGGTCATTATACTTTCTCTCAATTTACTGATTATTGTTAACTGTCATGTAGAAATAATGTCCAATTTTGCCATTTTGTTATGTAGACTGCTTATATCAATGTTTTCCTCATTAAATCCACCAAAATCTAGCCGTTTTGTTTTTCTTCTTTCTGGCGGCCATCTTGAGTTTCGTTGTCTGCACTGTTTACACTATGCAACTTTTTCTCATCCACTTATTTCACTTCCCCTGGCACATTTGTTATGTCACCTACTGTGTCTATACCTTTATGTTTCTTGGGACACCACTCACGGTCATCAACCTGTTCTACCATACTTAGGAATTTGAAATATCCTGAAGCTCCTTTGATGCAAGTGTTAACTCAGGGGTGGCTGTCCAACAACTGTGTGTGTGTGTGTGTGTGTTTATAATTAGAATATATATATATATATATATATATATATATATATATATATATATATATATATATATATATATATATATATATATATATATATATATATATATATATATATATATATATATATATATATATATATATATATATATATATATATATATACAGTGCTTCCTCAGACTAACGAACCCCGCTCTATCGAATTCCCGGAAGAGCCGAACAAATTGAATTCGGTACCAAATGTTCAGTGGAACATACAAATGTTCGATTAAGTGAGGAATGTTCGTCCAAGCGGTCACCGAGGCCGAGCGTCAGAGCTGGCTGCCATCAACTATGATTCGCCAGAGTGAAAACAGTTATGTAGTGTTTTATTATCCCTACCCATTGTTTCTAGGGAGAAATGGTGATAAAAATGGTGATAAAATGGTGTCAGGGGGGCATTGGTGAGAGTTGTTGTCAGGAGGCAACACGTGCTCCCCCGCCCCCACCCTCCTTCCTCCACCTGACCACAGAGACCTCTCACTCTCCTCTCGTCGTCAGATGCCAAGAGTCAATTTAATGATAATTATCGCATTATCTACACTGAAAATAGCCTTTTTATTAGAAAAATGTCATATTGGAGCAATAATAATGGTGAAAATTGTAATATATACAGTACATATTTTAAACCGTTTGAACACATTTCCTTTTCACAGAATTTTTAATACAATTGGGGTGAAGATAACAGCCGGCATTGTGTGGCCGGCCGGTCGCTCCCTGAGCCATTGGAGGGGTGGGGGTGGGAGGGGGGGGGGTTGTTTCCTGGATCCCTCCCTCCCTCCAGGGAGGTGTCAGGGGAGGCAGGCGGTGTCAGGGGAGGCAGGCGGTGTCAGGGGAGGCAGGCTGTGTTAGGGGAGGAAGGCGGTGTCAGGGGAGGCAGGTGGTGTCAGGGGAGGCAGGCGGTGTCAGGGGAGGCAGGCGGTGTCAGGGGAGGCAGGTGATGTCAGGGGAGGCAGGTGGTGTCAGAGGAGGCAGGCGGTGTCATGGGAGGCAGGCGGTGTCATGGGAGGCAGGCGGTGTCATGGGAGGCAGGTGGGGTCAGGGGAGGCAGGCGGTGTCAGGGGAGGCAGGCGGTGTCAGGGGAGGCAGGTGGGGTCAGGGGAGGCAAGTGGTGTCAGGGGAGGCATATGGGGTCAGGGGAGGCAGGTGGGGTCAGGGGAGGCAGGTGGGGTCAGGGGAGGCAGGTGGTGTCAGGGGAGGCAGGTGGGGTCAGGGGAGGCAGGTGGTGTCAGGAGAGGCAGGTGGTGTCAGGGGAGGCAGGTGGTGTCAGGGGAGGCAGGTGGGGTCAAGGGAGGCAGGTGGGGTCAAGGGAGGCAGGTGGGGTCAAGGGAGGCAGGTGGGGTCAGGGGAGGCAGGCGGTGTCAGGGGAGGCAGGCGGTGTCAGGGGAGGCAGGCGGTGTCAGGGGAGGCAGGCGGTGTCAGGGGAGGCAGGTGATGTCAGGGGAGGCAGGTGGTGTCAGAGGAGGCAGGCGGTGTCATGGGAGGCAGGTGGGGTCAGGGGAGGCAGGTGGTGTCAGGGGAGGCAGGCGGTGTCAGGGGAGGCAGGTGGGGTCAGGGGAGGCAAGTGGTGTCAGGGGAGGCAGGTGGGGTCAGGGGAGGCAGGTGGGGTCAGGGGAGGCAGGTGGGGTCAGGGGAGGCAGGTGGTGTCAGAGGAGGCAGGTGGGGTCAGGGGAGGCAGGTGGTGTCAGGAGAGGCAGGTGGTGTCAGGGGAGGCAGGTGGGGTCAAGGGAGGCAGGTGGGGTCAGGGGAGGCAGGTGGGGTCAGGGGAGGCAGGCGGTGTCAGGGGAGGCAGGTGGGGTCAGGGGAGGCAGGTGGGGTCAGGGGAGGCAGGTGGTATCAGGGGAGGCAGGTGGGGTCAGGGGAGGCAGGTGGGGTCAGGGGAGGCAGGTGGGGTCAGGGGAGGCAGGTGGGGTCTGGGGAGGCAGGTGGGGTCAGGGGAGGCAGGTGGGGTCAGGGGAGGCAGGTGGGGTCAGGGGAGGCAGGTGGGGTCTGGGGAGGCAGGTGGGGTCAGGGGAGGCAGGTGGGGTCAGGGGAGGCAGGTGGGGTCAGGGGAGGCAGGTGGGGTCAGGGGAGGCAGGTGGGGTCAGGGGAGGCAGGTGGGGTCTGGGGAGGCAGGTGGGGTCAGGGGAGGCAAGCGGTGTCAGGGGAGGAAGGTGGTGGAAAGAGGCAGGTGGGGTCAGTGGTGGAAGGTGTTGTCCGGGGAGGTGGAAGTGGAGAGAGAAGGGTGGTGACCACGCATGGCTGCCAAACCTCTCATTCATACTCTATTATAAATCTCAATCTTAGCTGTAAAATATTTATGCCAAAATATGTTAATTTTCGTGTATTAATATACATTATTAATCATTAACACGTTTTATTGTTTCCTGAAGAAAACAATAGCTGACTTGGCATTGTGGTGTGTATGGCCGGGTACCTGGGGGGGTGGGGGGGGGGGTCCTGGAGGTGTGAGAGGAGACCTGTCAACCCATCATTTTTTTTTTTTGTCGGGCGAGTTGAGACGCTTCCAAGCCTGCTGCTTCAATACACGGTGTGGGTGGTGTGGTATGGTTTGGGTGGTGTGGTTGGGTGTGGGGGGATGATGTGGGTGGTGTGGGGTGTGTGGGGGATGATGTGGGTGGTGGTGTGGGGTGTGTGGGTGGTGGTGTGGGGTGTGTGGGTGGTGGTGTGGGGAGTGTGGGTGGTGGGGGCGAATGGTGTTAGTGGTGTTGGGGATGGTGTGGGTGGTGTGGGGGATGGTGTGGGTGGTGTGGGGGATGGTGTGGGTGGTGTGGGGGAAGGTGTGGATGGTGTGGGGGATGATGTGGGTGGTGTGGGGTGTGTGGGTGGTGGGGGCGAATGGTGTTAGTGGTGTGGGGGATGGTGTGGGTGGTGTGGGGGATGGTGTGGGTGGTGTGGAGGATGGTGTGGGTGGTGTAGAGGATGGTGTGGGTGGTGTGGGGGATGGTGTGGATGGTGTGGGGGATGGTGTGGGTGGTGTGGGGGATGGTGTGGGTGGTGTGGATGGTGTGGGTGGTGTGGGGGATGGTGTGGGTGGTGTGGGGGATGGTGTGGGGGATGGTGTGGGTGGTGTGGGGGATGGTGTGGGTGGTGTGGGGGATGGTGTGGGTGGTGTGGGGGATGGTGTGGGTGGTGTGGGGGATGGTGTGGGTGGTGTGGAGGATGGTGTGGGTGGTGTGGGGGATGGTGTGGGTGGTGTGAGGGATGGTGTGGGTGGTGTGGAGGATGGTGTGGGGGATGGTGTGGGTGGTGTGGGGGATGGTGTGGGTGGTGTGGGGGATGGTGTGGGTGGTGTGGGGGATGGTGTGGGTGGTGTGGGGGATGGTGTGGGTGGTGTGGAGGATGGTGTGGGTGGTGTGGGGGATGGTGTGGGTGGTGTGGGGGATGGTGTGGGTGGTGTGGAGGATGGTGTGGGTGGTGTGGGGGATGGTGTGGGTGGTGTGGGGGATGGTGTGGGTGGTGTGGGGGATGGTGTGGGTGGTGTGGGGGATGGTGTGGGTGGTGTGGGGGATGGTGTGGGTGGTGTGGGGGATGGTGTGGGTGGTGTGGGGGATGGTGTGGGTGGTGTGGGGGATGGTGTGGGGGATGGTATGGGTGGTGTGGGGGATGGTGTGGGTGGTGTGGAGGATGGTGTGGGTGGTGTGGGGGATGGTGTGGGTGGTGTGGGGGATGGTGTGGGGGATGGTGTGGGTGGTGTGGGGGATGGTGTGGGTGGTGTGGGGGATGGTGTGGGTGGTGTGGGGGATGGTGTGGGTGGTGTGGGGGATGGTGTGGGTGGTGTGGGGGATGGTGTGGGTGGTGTGGGGGATGGTGTGGGTGGTGTGGGGGATGGTGTGGGTGGTGTGGGGGATGGTGTGGGGGATGGTATGGGTGGTGTGGGGGATGGTGTGGGTGGTGTGGAGGATGGTGTGGGTGGTGTGGAGGATGGTGTGAGTGGGGTGGGGGATGGTGATTCTCGCATCTCAGATTATTATTGACACCAAAAGAGCATGAAAGATATTATAATGAAGCACCACACAACAAAGAAACAAACTAATGTGTCCTGGCATATGTTTAAAAAAAAAAAAAATAAGAAGGTTGTTGGGGCCGGACGGATGGAACGAATTCCGCACTGGAACGAATCGGCTTCGCCCCATATAGTTCGTTCAAGTGAGGACACACTGTATATATATATATATATATATATATATATAT
Source organism: Procambarus clarkii (assembly GCF_040958095.1). Lineage (NCBI taxonomy): Eukaryota > Metazoa > Arthropoda > Malacostraca > Decapoda > Cambaridae > Procambarus > Procambarus clarkii. The sequence goes on from NC_091165.1 coordinate 12,564,440, forward strand.
ATATGTCGTACCTAGTAGCCAGAACTCACTTTTTGGCCTACTATTCAAGGCCCGATTTGCATAATAAGCCAAGTTTTCATGAATTAATTGTTTTTCGACTACCTAACCTACCTAACCTAACCTAACCTAACTTTTTCGGCTACCTAACCAAACCTAACCTATAAAGATAGGTTAGGTTAGGTTAGGTAGGGTTGGTTAGGTTCGGTCATATATCTACGTTAATTTTAACTCCAATAAAAAAAAATTGACCTCATACATAATGAAATGGGTAGCTTTATCATTTCATAAGAAAAAAATTAGAAAAAATATATTAATTCAGGAAAACTTGGCTTATTAGGCAAATCGGGCCTTGAATAGTAGGCCAAAAAGTGAGTTCTGGCTACTAGGTACGACATATATATATATATATATATATATATATATATATATATATATATATATATATATATATATATATATATATGTGTGTATATCACGAAAATAAACACGTGATTAAGAATGTGACAATGTCAGACCACGGAGGAAAAATGAAACAGGAAATTTCCTTAAGTACTTTCGTATATTAAATACATCTTCAGAAGGTCATTTTACAGATCGAGTGATGGGTATAAATAGGCAGGAGAGAGTGGTGAAGTAAGGTGAGGTACAATACTTGGACAACGCAGAAGGCCCATTGGCCCATCAGATGCACCCAATTGGCCCATCCGATGTAGCCCAATGGCCCATCTGATACAGCAGACATACAAGCATAATACATAGGTAATTATAACATAAAGAGGTAAATATATACAATAAATTAGTGAGACAAATGTTTTTCAATGATTCTACTTAAATCGCCCTTTAGCTGATCTATTAGAAATGGATCTAAGTTATATAGACCACTGCTAATATTCAAATTACTTTCTTTGGTGATCTGTATCAAAGCGGATTCAATTATGTTTCTGTTATAGGTGCTTTTACAATTTGTTATTGAAGACGCACTCTCCCAATCAATTTTTCATTTTTCCTCCGTGGTCTGACATTGTCATATATATATATATATATATATATGTCGTACCTAGTAGCCAGAACTCACTTCTCAGCCTACTATTCAAGGCCCGATTTGCCTAATAAGCCAAGTTTTCCTGAATTAATATATTTACTATAATTTTTTTCTGATGAAATGATAAAGCAACCCTTTTCTCTATGTATGAGGTCAATTTTTTTTTATTGGAGTTAAAATTAACGTAGATATATGACCGAACCTAACCAACCCTACCTAACCTAACCTAACCTATATTTATAGGTAAGGTTAGGTTAGGTAGCCAAAAAAAGCTAGGTTAGGTTAGGTTAGGTAGGTTAGGTAGACGAAAAAACATTAATTCATGAAAACTTGGCTTATTAGGCAAATCGGGCCTTGAATAGTAGGCTGAGAAGTGCGTTCTGGCTATTAGGTACGACATATATATATATATAAATAAAATTTATATATTATATATAGTGTAATTATACACACACACACACACACACACACACAGTACTGTATGTAATGTATGTATCTATGTGAATTTTGAGTGGCAAGTGACATTGCTTACACATTACAGGACGGTGCAGGAGCTCTTCTCGCGGAATGGGTTGGCCTTCTGAGAGGTGAAGCCGACCAGAAGATAGTCCTCTGCCTCGTGTTCCGAGATGTACCTCTGTCGCAATAAGCACAGGGGCATCAGCGGAAGGTGCTGACACAGACCCAAGGTTGTCATCTCTCCAGATATCTTGTCTATGTAACCAAAGTTATCACATTCATGTGTTTCATTATGCTATCAAATGTTTCAACGTGCTGTGCATGGAAAGTACTTCAAATACCAACACTTACCTCCTCTGCTACATGAAAATATGTATATGCATGGGGAAATCACAACAACAGCAGTCTTTTGTATATATTTAAGTCATAAATTTTGTTTGAAATTTCTGCACTGTACATCTAGTTAGGAACAAAAACTAACACTGTTAAGAGAACTTAATAACCTCACTTGGAATATTGGGCATATTATCAATTTCTTCATTATTGATCACATGCATGGCTAAATCATATACACAACTGTGCATGAACTGTATTGTATACAAACATGCATGTGCGCACACTATTCATGAAAGCATATATGCATATAATTATACATATGCAAAACTCAAACATGTATACATACAACAATGCACAATACAGCATTAACTAAATATTATTGAAGCAATGGCTCTTTGTAAAATACTGAAGGCTACATACATATACATAATCATTAACATTTACAAAGCTTACTCTGGCAAAACATACACTAACATCATGATGAACTCGCTTGCCTAAAGCACCACGTAGAAACGGTATTATAATTTATTTGGGACTGTATTAGCTACCATCACCACTCCAGGGCATAATATCTGAGCTGGACTTAAGGCACTTAAAAACTGGAGTCGAAGGACTATATTCATTATGATCATTGTAAAATTCCCAATTCCAATACGTATAAAAGTATAAAAACAAAAATTATGCCAGAGTAAAAATTTGTATTAAAAAATGTATTGTGTGCTGTATTATTATTTTCTTCCATAATACAGTCTCAGAAAATCCACACAAACAGCAAAATTTTTTGTTTTTAAGCGTTCTTATTTACCATCTAATCCAATCTTTAAGACTTTAGCTTCCTTAAGGCAAGCACACATGCATTACAGTATCACACACAAAACCTATGTCACCTAGTGATACAATAAACACTATTACTATAATATTTTGCAATTAAATACTCAAGAGCTTTTATGCTAAATATCACTGTACAATATTGGTAAAATCTTTAAAATATCAGAAGTGAACAAATCCACAAGGGCCGTGATGAGGGTTCGAACCTATGTCCAAGAGGATCCCAGACGCTGCCTTAATCGACTGAGCTACGACATGGTAAAAGAATTGCAACCGAAAGTTCTACTGACCTTACTCGTATCCTGCAGCCTCTCCGAGACACAAACCAGGGTTTTACTTCTTGACAGAGCTTGGGTGCATGGGGAAATTGTGTAAAACCCTGGTTTGTGTCTCGGAGAGGCTGCAAGATCCGAGTAAGGTCAGTAGAACTCCAGGTTGCAATTCGTTTACCATGTCGTAGTTCAGTCGATTAAGGCAGCGTCTGGGATCCTCTCTGATGTAGGTTCGAACCCTTGTCACGGCCCTTGTGGATTTGTTCATTTGATGCATCACACTATTGTGGAGCCGGTGGCTGAGTGGACAGAACACTGGACGCGTGATCGTGTGGTCCCGGGTTCGATCCAGGGTGCCGGCGAGAAACAATGGGCAGAGATTCTTTCACCCTGATGCCCCTGTTACCTAGCAGTAAATAGGTACCTGGGAGTTAGTCAGCTGTCACGGGGTGCTTCCTGGGGTTGGAGGCCTGGACAAGGACCGGGCCGCGGGGACACCAAGCCCCGAAATCATCTCTAGATAACCTCAAGATAACCACTATTGTGATTTCTGTGTGTAATATCAGAAGTGTATACTAGTCTCCAAGGAAATCACTTCTCCCTTCTGCAAGATGAAGCATGGTGTTCAGCACTAGTGCTCGAATAGTCCTTGCCAAGGCAATATTCTTTGGAAGTTTGGCCAGTATCCCTTATTTGGTTTATGATAGAAATGCATGACAACTGAAAGAATTGGATGTATCTACCAAGAAAGATAAGTGTACAATTACCTTCCTATAACCAAATTTTAAGATACGAATTGGCAATTTATAAATTAGTGCTGCTAAATGATGTCTTTCAATCTTGTATATAAAAAAAAAGTCCTTAATATTTGTGGGATCATTAAATGCTGCAAAGTATGACAGAAAACACTGGTAAATTCTGCATGTACCACCCAAATGAAGAATAACAAAATAAATAACAGTGAATGAGTTAACAAATTAATCATGGGAAATATAACATGTATACATCAGTACCTTGAGATGGTTGATTGCCTCCGAGGTTTTCATGCGATCTATATTAGCTTCTCGCTGCAGCTGTTCTACGAGAACGCGTAACTGCTGATGACTCGACATCTTAAAACAGAAAATAACACTTTAGTACATCAACATATATTTTAACATACAGTAAATATTTCTATGTTATTTCCATGTGGGTATTTTACTGCAAATATTTCAATATTTCTTCAAGGCAAAATTAAATAATTTTTTTTTTTCATCACAGCCAATTAAAGAAAATATCCTCAGCATCTATGCCAGATATATCCCACTACACAAAAATTATTAACCAATGCTGGGAACTATGGTTGGTGTGCTTGGAGTGTGAATGTGGGAGGGTCAAGAGCATGGCTGGTGGTAATGTGATTGGTGTAGGTGGAGCGAAAGTACGAATATGTTGAGTGGGATGGGATGGAAACACAGTTGGTGGTAATGTGAGCTGGCTTCTGTGAGTGGGAATGTTGTTCAGTGGATGGCAGGGGAGGTATGTAGGGAAGAGATGTTTTTTGTGGGGGTGGGGGATTTTGTGTTATTATCCAAGTGTAGTTACAGGATGAAAACAATGCTCATGGTGTCCCATCTTCCCAGTGCTCTGTCATATGATGCTATGAAACTACAGTACTAATGATTTTGGCATCCACCACCTTTTGAGTTCAACTGTCTACCATTCACTTTAGCAGAGAGATGTGGTAGATGGTTGGAATAAGTTAAGTGAGAAGACGGTGGATGCCAAAACCACCAGTAGTTTCAAAGTGTCAGATGACAGCATTGGGAAAATGAGACACCATGAACATAGGTCTCATCCTGTAATTACACTTAGATAATACAGGTACACACAAATGCACCAAACACATGCACAAAGTTCAGTTACATAATATTACAGTATTTTTTTTTTTTTTACATTTCACAATGGAAAATAAGTTATGTGTAATACTCACATGTCGACTGTACAGCATGATGGAGGACCCTCTTGTGCATATAAAAACCTAAACCACTTTTAAATTGAAAACTTTCCCAATAAACCATTTACTCGTCAAACAATTATGATGATTCAGAGTAAAGATTAGCTTTTACAAAATAAGGTTTACCATAAAGGGGTATGTAAGCTTAGGGAACAGCGCTTCAGATTTGTAGTCTTAAGGTTCCGGGTTCGATCCCCGGTGGAGGTAAAAACAAATAGGAAGAGTTTTTTTCACCCTGATACTCCTGTTACCTAGCAGTAAATAGGTACCTGGGAGTTAGACAGCTGCTACAGGCTGCTTCCTGGGAATGTGTAACAAAAAGGAGGCCTGGTTGAGGACCGGGCTACAGGGACGCTAAGCCCTGAAATCATCTCAAGATGAGCTCAAGAAGATGCCTTCACTATTAACCCTTTAACTGCGCAACACATCATATGATGGGTCAAGTGACTTGTAGTAACTTGCACTCCACATCATATGATGTATTGGAGTACCGTGCAAGATTTGAAAGGCCCGCGGGGTAGAGGGGGCCCCCATACGCTGCCCAGGGGCTATAATAAACAGCCGCCATTTTGTAAAAAAAAATCCAGTTCACACTACCATCGCGTTGGAGGCATCAGTTACCCAGCAGCCACCATGTCGAGCGCAGGGCCGAATGCTTCCCGGGCGCACACCACGCAATCACTCACCCATGAGCAAATAACCAGATAATTATTTTCTGATGGTGAGGAAAGTGATTTTGATGACTGACATCGATAAAGACTACACACAATTAACCAATGATAGTAGCACGGACAGTGAAAATGATATACTGCCGCCTCCCATGGCGAGGCCTATATGCTCACCCATACCACCTCGCCCAGTGTCTACTACAATTCACCCACGACCACACAGTTCCTGTGCTTATTTAGAGTCTGAGGATATTTTTGGTGACAAGTCAGAGAAAGGTGACTCTCTTTCTTGTTTTAGTGAAGTGGAATCAGAACAGTGTTACTGAGCCTGGTTCCAGTACCAGTGGTGTTACTGGACGAGAATTTGTCGCATCAGCAGCGTCTCACCCAGCCAAGCGCCACCGCATGGAACAACATGAAGCACCACGAGCCTCATGTTCACGTGCTTCCACCTCACGTGCACGTAGCGACCGTACTGTGCATAGACGGGCTTCAGCTCCTGGTCCAGTGTGCATCGCTTCCTCGCCATCGTGCCCCTGTTGTGTCTCGCAAGACACCAGGTGTAGGTGATAATGGAGAGGATATGTGTGAATTGGATTATTTTACAGCTTTCTATGATGAGCCACTCATGGAATACATTGTACACTAAACGAACTTTCATGCGGCTCATCTCATTGGAAGAGAGATGACAGAATTTTTCCTGATTGCAACGTTGTGGAAACCACCACTGTAGGTGAAATGTATGTGTTTTTAGCAATATGTATGTTGATGAAGCACTGTGTCAAACACGCTATCACAGATTACTGGAGCAAAGATCTGACTATTCCAACACCTTTCTTCGGGAAATATATGTCCTGAGACAGGTTTCAGATACTCCTCAGGTGTCTGCATTTTGCAAGTGATGAGGACCGGACAGAGGATGATAGACTTTGGTGAGTGAGGCACTATATGAATAAATTGATTGGAAAGTTCAGAGATTTTTACATACCAGCACAGAAGCTGGTGACTGACGAATCCCTTGTGCTTTTCAAAGGACGTGTTTCATTCAACCAGTATATTCCCTCCAAACGAAACAGATTTGGACTGAAATTCTTTGTACTGTGTGACTGTGAAACAGGATACATGTTACACATGATTCTGTATTCAGCTAGCGACGTAGACATTCCCGGTAACGCCAAACATGGTTTCTCGGGTAGTGTGGTGAAGTCACTGATGGCACCATGGATGAACAAGGGCCAAATCTTATACACAGATAACTACTATAAAAGTCCATTGATAGCTAGGTTTTTGATTGAAAATAGAACTGGATTGGTTGGCACAGTAAAGGCACGAAGAAGGGAAATGCCAATGTTTGGCGGTAGACTTGCAGTTGGCGAGTGTCAGCTATGGAAATGTGATCAAATACTCTCAGTTTGGTGCAAAGACAAGAGAGAAGTGAACATGCTGACAACCGTTCATGAAAGTACAATGGTGAACAGTGGCAAGGTGAGCCGTGTAACGAAAGAACCAGTATATAAGCCAGATTGTGTTCTTGACTATACAGTGGTACCTCGGAATGCGATTGTCCCTGTATGCGAGGTTTTCGGAAGGCGAGCAGTATTTACTCCAAAAATTTGTCTCAGAAGGCGAGGGTTACTTCGGGACGCGAGTTTGTTGATACGCGTACAGGCCGACCTAGCGCGTGGTGGTTCGGCGATCGTCGCCCCTCCGCCCCGCCGCCCCTCAGTTTACCATTGTCTCGCGCTCAGTGACTACCCCCACATCAATTCTTCTCGCGGATTTTCAGTGTTTTGTTGGATTTTTGGCGATTTGTCTATACAATTTGTTATTATATATCTCACCATGGGTCCCAAGAAAGCCAGTGGTAAGGATAAAGGCCAGAAAGCTCATGTGAGGATGACAATAGAGGAGAAACAAGAGATCATTCGGAAGCATGAGAACGGTACACGTGTTGTTGAACTTTGTAGGCAGTACAACAAAGCCACATCAACAATATGCACTATACTTAAGAAAAATAAGATTATGGGTGCTAAAGTGGCAAAAGGAGTAAGAACATTAACGGCACAAAGACCACAAATACTTGAAGAAGTGGAAAAGTTGTTATTAATTTGGATACACGACAAGGAGTTGAGGGGTGATAGTGTTTCGGAGGCCATTATTTGTGAGAAAGCCAGGGTGTTGCACGAAGACCTTCTAAAGAATACCCCTGCAACGAGTGATGCAGATAAGAAAGAGTTTAAGGCAAGCAGGGGCTGGTTTGACAAATTTAGAAAGAGAAGTGGTATCCATAGTGTTACAAGGCATGGGGTTATGTGATGTGATTATGGAAGGGGACTCCCCTTCCAAACAGTAACTCCTCTCCTCCTCCCCCCTCCTCACCATCTTCCATACGCCTACAGCACTCGACAGCAAGTAATAACTGGAACACAGTTTTGTAGGTTTATTTAGATGAATTAGGTAAATTAGGTATAAAAATTTAGTTTGATGTGGGGTTTTTGGGGTAGTCAGGAACGGATTAATTCATTTCCCTTTATTTCTCATGGGGAAATTAACTTCGGAATGCGAGTTTTCGGAAGGCGAGGCGTCTCCAGGAACGGATTAAACTCTTATTCTGAGGTATGCCTGTAATATCAACATGCGTTTGATTGATAAGGCTGACATAATGGTTGGCATTATCGAGTGTGTGCGGAAAACATTGAAATGGACGAAAAAAGTGTTTTTCCATCTTGTTGACATGAGCATGTTGAACTGCTATAATTTGCATCTGGTAAAAACTGGACATAAACCTATTTTCCGTGCATTTGCTTTTACACTTGCGACACAGTTATTAGCAAAGTTTGGTCTGTATGCCAGGGACATCTTTACCAATCATGAACCCAGTGTTGCAGCATGCTGCAACACCCAGGCTCGCTCACATGGAGACCTTTCAGCAACACAGACTAAAACATCTGCCACCAGCTGGAAAGCGTGCAAAAGGCCAACGTGAATGCCTAGTATGTAAAACAACAAAAAGGAGAGAACAGAAACGTGAAGTGGTGCAAACATGGTGTGAAGTGTGTGCAGTTCCATTGTGTGCTGTCGACTGCTTCAACGACTACCACTCTCCAAGAATTCTAAATGTGCAATAATAGTGCAAAAACCTGTACATTGAGCCGGTCGGCCGAGCGGACAGCACGCTGGACTTGTGATCCTGTGGTCCCGGGGTCGATCCCGGGCGCCGGCAAGAAACAATCGGCAGAGTTTCTTTCACCCTATGCCCCTGTTACCTAGCAGTAAAATAGGTACCTGGGTGTTAGTCAGCTGTCACGGGCTGCTTCCTGGGGGTGGAGGCCTGGTCAAGGACCGGGCCGCGGGGACACTAAAAAAAAGCCCCGAAATCATCTCAAGATGACCTCAAGATAGTGTGTGCATATAATAATGAACATTGCGATTACATAATATAATGGAATAATGGAAAATATTTGTGTGTGCATGTGTATACTCTATGTATGCAACATTATGTGCAACACAATTAGTGACTAATATTGCTAATAAAATAGACCTACACACTGTAAATAATGACGCGAAAATAAATTCATGGCAACTCTGGCTGCATGAAGACGGCACGCAACGCTTCTGGGACGCACCGTGCATGAGCGATCATGCAGGGTGTGACAGCATCGCCCATATTGTCGGCTCAATTACGTCGTTGGTAAGTACAATTAAATTTTTTTTTTCTCGTGGTCAGGGAACACGACTTAACAGGTGAGGAAGAAATTTTTTTTTTTTTTTTTTTTTTGTATGCGCCTGTGGGTGACATGCTAAAAAGCTCGGAGCCACACAATTGTTAATGCCAGAGGGGGATTCGTTTTTTACACATCACAGTAATAAAATTACAGGAAAATGAAGGTGAAAAAGAGTAGGAAAATATTATTGCAGAATATTATATCAGTCTACATTACAAGACTAATACAACATGGGTAATAAATTATACTGTGTATCAGTAAGGCAAATATTTGGTTATACAGTACCCTCAAGTACTATAACTTCCCCTAACTTCCCCTAACTAACACAAAATTAAGATTCAAAGACTTCCACAATACCATGCTGGATTGCATCATATTTGACAATTTAACACTTTCGCCCGGGTATGACGCAGCATTGCGTCATCCGTTTACTGTCGGTAATGCCGGGGATCCACTTGAAATAATCGCCAAAAATCAGGTTTTTATCCGATTTTTTGGGGACTGGTTTTAAAATGCGCGCCGATGTCTTCCCATTTTCTTTGTTGAGCCTCGTGGCCCTCAGGCGGCTTGGCACACGCCGTGGGCCCATTGTTTTCGTTCCACTGTTGTGACCAATGTCGCCTCCCCTCGCATCTCAAACGTGTGAACATTTCGGCTATTTTCCATGGCTATATTTCTTACTGCAGCTTTAGAAACTATCTACGCTTACTCCACGATGGATAGTGATCATGAACAAGGCCCTTCCAGGAAGAAAATTGCGAAAGAAAGGCTTGAAAAGGGCAGGAATTGGGAGTGTAGCTGGAAGGCGTCCGAGCGCTCACTTGCGGCTAACGCGTGGCCCGTCTTCAACTCGTCGGCGGTTGGAGCGTGACCAGGTTTTTTATTTTATATGCTAATGTTCCTCTAGAGAATTCTATTGCGAACCCATTGAGACCAAAATGAAAGACCTAGGACGAAAATTGAGGTGACCAGAGTGAAAATAGTGAAAACATTTTATCGCGTTTGCGCGCTCCTGGGTAACACGTTCGCACTTTCTCTGTTTGCTGCGGGTAATTAGCCGGGCTTTTGGAGTTTATATGCATTTTGTGCTGTAGAGAATTCTATTGCGAACAGAATGATACAAATTTAATCTCGTAGGACGAGAATTAAGGTGACAAAGTTGAAGATAGTATACACTTTTCAGAATTTACGCGCGCTCCCATGACACCCTGGGTCCCATATCGCACAGTTGAGGGGTGGCGCGCGGGGTACGCCAAAGTGTTAAGTACCATATTTGCCGGCGTATGAGACGCACCCCCCCTATATTACGAGGATATTTTGTGGAAAAAAACTATTTTAATATGTTTCATCATAACTATTGAAAGATATTTTATAGTGGATTTTATACCACAAATCTTACCTCCTCTAATATCAGCTGTGGTGTAGTTTTTTATATTTTGGGCAAGAGAATTGCTATATAGGATGTTAAACTTGTATTTCTGGATGTGATGTTTTGTTGCCGCATCAGGCCACCAGGGCAGCGCACCCGGCAGTGGCGCACCATCACTGCGCTCTGGTGGTGGAGTTATTCACTCATTGCAAATAGCCGACAGGCGGATGAAAGTTGAACATTCCTTTCAAATTTCTAGTTTCATTTTTCATTTAGATAATGAATAAATGTGTCTTAAAGGTAACAGTAGTTAAATAATGTATGACATATCAGGTATGGGTTATGTATACTGGGTAAGGTAATGTGAGCTTCCTTCATAACTGCCAACGTATCATAAGTTTGTGATAACAGACTAATAACTCTGCTTGCTTTCAATATTTTATTATTAGTAACAATTTTTGTGCCTAGCGAACGTATCCAGTATTCTCGTCCAGCTCCCTAGCCTATTCCCCTTGGTCTCCCATCCGTAATACGGCCGCATTAAACGCAGGGCACTTTATGCATTAACCCTTACACTGTTAAGCATACGGGGCCGGGAAGCAAAAAATATTAAAATTATGTAAAAATGAATTAAAAATGTTAAATAAATCTCCAACTTATTGGCTTCAGCGTCGTGAAACTTTCATCAAAATATTGTCAGAAATTGATTTTAGATGAATTTTTTAAATAGAAGAATGTTTTGTTGTTAAGGAGAACAGCTCCTATTAACTGGAACTGATGGATAATGCAGTAATAAAGAGATGCAAGCACCTGTCCAATGCACAAAGAAGAATAGTATTAAGAAGTGTCCACAAAGTGGAAATGCAGCTGGTGCCTTTATAGCACTGCTGAGTAATACATAATAACACAATTAACACTTTCGCGCTCTCGGCGAAGGTCACTCAGCCAACCGTATGTGCGCGCGGCGTTTTTATCGCTTAAGCGTAAAAACAAAAATGTGTATACTCTTTTTACTTTTCTGACCTTAGTTTTCATGCTACGTATTTCATTTTGGTATCAACGTGTTCGCAATAAAATTCTCTAGAAGAACATCAGTAAAAAAAGTCACGAAAGCTAGAGATACCAGCATGAAATAAATAACTACGAAGATGAGTCGCCGTGAGCGCTCAACAGCAACAAAATGTTTTTACTCTTGGGATTATTATCACCTCTACAACTGTCCTACAGCCTTAATTTTGGTATCAATGGACTCCTAATAAAATTCCCAACACGGTGATATGAATATAATCGTAGAATAATGGTCCCGGCCTACCCGCAAGAGTGTGGGAAGTGGGCGCACTGTTACCCGGTAACGGTGACCGGACGACACACGGGCGAAACGTTGCTTTGAAAGTATATACTTATTTCACTGTTCTGATATTATTATTGTATGTATGTCATTCATTTTTGTGGCAATGTTTTCGCAATAGAATGTTCTATGAGCTAAATTATACTACACAAACTTGGACCAAATAGGTGTACTTACCAAGGGAAGGCTGGTTGTGGAACAGTAAGTTGAGCATTTGTTCTTCACTCCACCTTCTTCAGGTTCTTCATTCCTGAAGTTGCTCAACAGTTGGTTTGTAGGTGGAGTGAAGCTGTTGCGGGTGGTTACTTCTTCACCACCCAATACACCTGTTTCTGGTGGTAATTGGTGTAGCAGGGAACAACACAGAGTGCAACACCACAGGTCTTGCATCCATAGTTCGTGTCCTTCCTTTTACCGGACCGTGCGCATGCATGACACTTGAGACGTTTGGGCAGTCTGTAAATTTCATGTTTCAGTTTGTAGTTCATGCGATTTTCTGAATCAACAATAGGGCGGCCAGGTCCTCTCGCTGGAGGTGTAACAGGAGTTGCAGGAGAGTCAGATTCATCTGACAAAACAGTTTCGTCAACTGGCAGTGTGGCAGACATGTCGGGTTCAGATTCGTTGTCTGCTTCATCTTGAGGTGGTGTAGTGAACAAAGGCCGCCTCACACCAGATGGTCCGGGAGTTGGCATGGCGTCAGCATTGGCAGGAGCTGTGTCATCATTTATGTCTGGAGCGTGCCGCAAGTGTTGAGATGATGATGATGTTTTAGGCCACTCCTCTGTGTCCCAGTGCAATAGGGCCCAGATTGCCACTTCGTGGAACTGTAGCAATGTTAGCTTTTTTCGATCAGTTGTGTTGTATTTGTACAAAACATAGGCATTATGCAATGCCATTTGCAGGAAATAAAAGGTAATCTTTTTGGTCCACTTGTGAGTTTTCCTGGTAAAATGGTAATATTTAACCATTTGATCGAAGTGGTCCACACCTTTCATGAACTTATTGTACTCGCAAATTGCAGTCGGTTTGTTCACTGTTACCTGTTGTATTCCACTTGTTCCGTCTCGGTTGCGAATTCGCTTCCTTCGCTGAACTCGCTGAGTATCTGCATTGTGGATGTTGGTAATGATTGAAACCACTCGCTTGTCTTTCCACAGGAGAATGAAGGTATTATCTTTGTGGCGGTATACTGTGGTATCCAGTGGAAGTTTACCCTTGGCTAGAGCTTGCAATACCTTTGGGGCGCCACGTAGCATTCTAATTGTGCCACATGTGTACACCCCAAGTTCTCTCAATGTTTCTGTCAGGGTAACCGAGTTGTAGTAATTATCCATGTACAAATGGTAACCCTGGTTCACTAAAGGCTGCATCAACCCCGTTACTGTATCCACTATCGTCTTACCAATACCTGAGTATACGTCAAAGTCATATATGTACCCAGAGACAGATTCAGCAAGCATATAAAGTTTCACACCATACTTGTCTGGTTTGTTTGGATTGTACACTTTGAAGGATAGTCGGCCTCGCCATGCCATTGTACCCTCATCCAAACACAACTCTTTCTTGGGGATGTAAACTTGAGCAAACCTCTCTTTCAAGTAATCCATCACTGGTCTCACTTTTTTCAACTTATCACGATTGTTCACGGGCACTGCATTGGTATTGAATGTGTGGAAAAACTGGTTTATATGCTGGAATCGTCTGGACGGCATGAACAAGCTGAAGAAACGAGCATGCCATGGCTTTGCTGTTCGCCAATACATCCTCATAGTTGGGAGCCTAATTATGCCCATCAATATGAACAGTCCTAGGAATCGCGCCATTTCACTCCCCTTCACTGGGGTCCAAATATCTGATACATTTTCATTGGCCATCCGGAATAACTGCGAGGCGTACAAATTTGTTTCAACGGTAAAGAACTCAAGGAGGGCACGCGTGATGAACAATTGAATATAAGCCAGTGCACTAGTAGGCTTGGGAATTTTCAGTCCAGGATCTCCAGTAAAATCATCAACAACTGGAGAAGTATTGCTACGACTCCAGCCCTCACCAGCCCCAGCCTGCCGAGTACGTACTGTACGTGTACGCCTTTCAGCAGGCTCGAATGAATCCTCATCACTTATACTTTCAGAATCACTTGGCGCAATTTGTCGTGTGTTCCTACGACGAGTAACATGTCTGGTAGCAACTTTTCTAGGTAGCCTAGATGCACCACGTGTGCGCCAAATGGAGGAGGAGGAGGGGGTCGCGGTGCCTCCTCTTCCTCGGTGAGGGCCTCAGTCTCATCACTCGTTGCCGTATCATTCCCTCTAGCTCTAGGTACACTATAATCGTTGTGGATTCCAAAATCTTCCTCCAATACCTCTACATCACCTTCAGCTTCTGATAAATCCTCCACAAGGCCTGGAATTTTCGTTGGTGTGAGCTTCACTCCGCTCCACTTCTTAAAAATTTGGGTTATTTTGTCCACTCTCGATGACCTGGAGGCTTCCTTGGGCGTAGAAGTGCTTGGGCCTTGACCTTGATCCATTTTTGATGAAGTAATTGGGTATAATCCACACGGAAATGGGTAAAAATGCTCGAGTTTGGCGCGTGAGGGGAGCATGATCGACTCACGACACGTGACACGAAAACAATGGGCCCGTCACGTGACCGGGTAGACCGACGCGCCAGGCGGCCTAGTGGTGAGAAAGAGAACTTCATGGCGCGTCGTTTGAAACAAACCCCAATGAAATCGGATTAAAATTGAATTTTATACAAATATTTTAAAAGTTGACATAACTATGTCCACTATGCGTTTACGTTAGACGAAACCGAACGCGCCGGCGCGTCCAGATAGCGCGAAAGTGTTAATAATGAGTATGGTATTATACACTATTTTGTTATATATCATATAAATACATTGCCCAATGTTTATATGTTACTTTCAGCAATGTGCCACAAAAAAAAAAAAAGTTTGAAGGTATTTTTTATATTTTTTATTTTTTTCTCTCCTTTGTTTAGAGTATTTTATTATCTAATTTTGTTGTAACCTCTACATCCTGGAGCATGCATACACATCCCTAACCATGTGAAGACAAAATGAAATTTTTCAACAAATAAGTCACAATTCGCAGAACTTAGGACTTTGAATATTTTTTTGGCTGACTTTTTCAGATTTCAAACTATTTTCTTTGTCTCTTTAGGTTGTTTTGATGATTAGGGACCAGATTAGGGCTTTTTTCCACTTCTATAAAGTATTGTATTCCCTAAATATATCCCCCTAAAATTATATTATAATTATCCCTATACAGTACAGTGGTACCTCGGAATACAAGTGTCCCTGTATACGAGTTTTTCGGAATACGAGCAGGATTTCCTCGGAAAATTTGCCTCGGAAGACAAGGATGTTGATACGCGTACAGGCCGACCTAGCGCGTGGTGGTATGGCGATTGTCGCCCCTCACCCCTCAGTTTACCAGTGCCTCGCGCCCAGTGACTATCCTGCGTCAATTCTTCACCAGGATTTTCAGCGTTTTGTTGGATTTTTGGTCATTTGACCATAAAAGTTATTATATATCTCACCATGGGTCCCAAGAAAGCCAGTGGTAAGGATCAAGGCAAGAAAACGCATGTGAGGATGACAATAGAGGAAAAAAAACAAGAGATCATTTGGAACCATGAAAATGGTACACGTGTTGTTGAACTTTGTAGGCAGTACAACAAAGCCACGTCAACGACATGTACTATACTTAGCAAGAAAAAGGACATTATGAGTGCTAAAGTGGCAAAAGGCATAAGACCAATCATGAAACAAAGACCACAAATACTTGAAGTGGAAAAGTTGTTATTAATTTGGATACACAACAAGCAGTTAGCGGGTGATGGTGTTTCAGAGGCCATCATTTGTGAGAAAGCCAGGGTATTGCACGAAGACCTTGTAAAGAAAACCCCCTGGAACGAGTGCAGATACAATAGACTGGCAAGCAGGGGCTGGTTTGAAAAACTTAGAAAAAGAAGTGGTATCCATAATGTTGTGAGGCATGGGGAGGCAGCCAGCTCAGACAAACCAGCAGCTGAATGATTTATTGAAGAATTTAAAGAGTTTGCAGAGGCTGAAGGATACCTAGCGCAACAAGTTTTTAATTGTGATGAAACAGGACTCTTCTGGAAAAGATTGCCCAAGAGGACATACATTACCAAGGAGGAAAAATCATTGCTCGGACACAAACCTATGAATGATAGGTTTACGCTTGTGCTGTGTTTAAAAGCGAGTGGCGATTTGAAAATTAAACCCTTGCTAGTGTATCATTCTGAAAATCCAAGGGTTTTCAAACAGTATAAAGTGCAGAAACACCAAATGTGTGTGATGTGGAAGGCTAATAAAAGGGCATGGGTGACTAGGATTTTTTTTCGGAGTGGGTGAATGAAGTGGTGTGCCCTGCCATAGAAAAATATCTGCAGGATATTTGCCACTCAAGGCCCTGCTTCTCCTCGACAATGCTCCTGCTCATCCTCTAGGCTTGGAAGATGAATTTATGCAGATACAGTAAATTTCTTACAATAAAGTTCCTTCCTCCTAACACCACTCCTCTAATTCAGCCTATGGACCAGAAAATCATAGCGAATTTTAAGAAACTTTATGAAAGGGCACTTTTCCGGAAATGTTTTGAAGTGACTGAAGCCACAAACCTCACTCTCAAAGAGTTCTGGAAAGACCATTTTAACATTTGTAGTTCTTTAAAACTCGTTGACAAAGCCTGGCAAGAAGTGACTCAAAGAACCCTGATCTCTGGCTGGAGAAAATTGTGGCCTGTAAGTGTGACAGAACTAGACATTGAGGGGTTTGAGCCTGTAAATGATGCACCTATTGTTGAGGAAATTATTACTCTGGGCCAGCAAATGGGCTTGGAATTGGATGGTGATGATGTGGAGGAGTTGGTGGAAGAACACAACGAAGAACTCCAAGCCCTTCAAAAGGAACCGCAAGAAGACATGGCTGAGGATGTTTCTCCAGTGGAGGAGGATGAGGCAGTACAGAATGTACAGTCTCCGTGGTGTAGTGGTAAGACACTCGCCTGGCGTTCCGCGAGCGCTATGTCATGGGTTCGTATCCTGGCCGGGGAGGATTTACTGGGCGCAATTCCTTAACTGTAGCCTCTGTTTAACGCAACAGTAAAATGTGTACTTGGATGAAAAAACGATTCTTCGCGGCGGGGGATCGTATTCCAGGGACCTGCCCGAAACGCTACGCGTACTAGTGGCTGTACAAGAATGTAACAACTCTTGTATACATCTCAAAAAAAAAAAAAAAAAAAAAAAAAAAAATGAAATGTTCCGTCTGCAGAAATTAAGAAGTGGTGTCAGATGTGGGAAGAGATGCAAACTTCTACTGAAAAGACCCACCCAGAGAAAGCTGTAGTAGGCCGTTGCCTTAATCTTTTCAATGACAATGTGATGCCTTACTACAGAGACAGCTTGCGAAGAAGGGAAAACAAGCTTCCATGGACAGATTTGTTGTGAGAAAATTGAGCAGTGAGCCATAACCAGGACCTAGTGGTATGCAGGCAAAACGTGCCAGGGAGTGCACCCCAGAAAGGTCCTCACTGCCTGATGTTATAAGGGAAGGGGACTCCCCTTCCAAACAGTAACACCTCTCCTCCTCACCATCGACCATACGCCTACAGCAGTCATCAACAAGGGTAAGTAATAACTTGAACATAGTTTTGTAGGTTTATTTAGATGAATTAGGTATAAAATTTAGTTTGAAGTGAGGTTTTTGGGTAGTCAGGAACAGATTAATTCATTTCCCATTATTTCTTATGGGGAAATTAGCTTCGGATTAGGAGTTTCCATCTTTCGGAATACGAGCCGTCTCCAGGAATGGATTAAACTCTTAAACTGAGGTACCACTGTATATATATATATATATATATACATTTTTGTTTTTTAAGGGGGGGGGGGGAGATTTTTTCCTCGAATTCATTTCATCACATATTGACCTACAACTTTCACATATTCCAGTATGAATACCAAATAATGTTTATTAAAACATACAAGTAAATTAATGAATTAGAGCTACCTAATTCATTGTCAATAACTTCAAATTCATTTACAGTGGAACCTCGATTAACGAATTTAATCCGTTCCAGCACCTAGCTCGTCATGTGAAACACTTCTTTCAAAACTAATTTCCCCATTTAAAATAATGGAAATAAAATTAATCCGTTCTACCACTGAAAAACATCAATATGATATTCAATTTTTTAAATAATGGAGCAGCCTACCTGACATACACTGAACGAACCTTTATGACTTTTTTCAAATTTTTATTTTTTTGTTAGAAAATGTAGCAGCCTACCTAACATTCACTGAACAAACATTTTTGAAATTTGTTCTTTTTTCAATTTTTTTTTCCTAATTTTGTCTAAAAAACAAAAGTCAATACTTTGCAACCTTACAGCAGTCACCCCCCCCCCCACCCCTTTACATCCCAGCATCATTAGCATCTTTAAAACAAAACAAAACAAAACAGTTATTTGCATCGTTGGAGGTGTTCGAGAATTTGCGAGAACCAGTGGGAACGCTAGGAAGCACCATGTGCTTTTTTCGTTAATCAAATAAAAGCTCGTAAATCTAGACAAATTTTCGCCGAGTGGCGTGCTCGTTATTCGAAGTGCTCATAAATTGAGGCGCTCGTCACCCGGGGTTCCACTGTATCTCAAACTATATTTTTGACTTTCAACCGTATCAAAGAATCCAGTTTCTGACCGATTCTCTCCATTTTTACATTTACTGTGCACAGTTGTCTGTTCTTAGAATCCTATAGAATGGATGTTTCATAAACCCTAAAGTTATTAATATTTTTGTCCAAATTTGGGGCATTTTTCAAATGCAATACCAACAAATTTTTTTGCCATAAACTATACTGAAACCCTATAGTCTCAATTTAGGAAAATGAAGAGTATATGCTATTCTGAGAGTATACCACTAAATGAACAATTAGTGATATTTAATATTTTTGCAGCCGATTTGAAAATCTTAAATTTTGAATATTCAATTGTAAAACTATTTTTGATTTTCTTGTTTTTCAAGATACGTTGGTGATCATTTAGACAAAGCTGTAGCATTTGCCAAGTTGATTCTGCAAAAAAAAAAAAAAAAAAATGCAGAGTGTTTGTACAAGTTTGAGAAACTGATGTTATGTCCAATCGTTTATGTATGTTTTGCGCCGTTTAACCACTGTGCTGTGCCAACCGAGAAAACTCGGTCGATGGGAAACTGCGCCAACGGAGAAAACACTGAATATTTGTACCCATTCAAAACGCGTGCACATTAGGCTGTATACAAAATGGACTCTTGGGACCTCCAGTGAAAGGCAGCCAACTTTGAAATAATTCCCAGAATGCCCTAGGGGCCCTCTAAAAAGGCGCCTGACAGATGGGTGGACAGCGCTTCAGATTCGTAGTCCTGAGGTTATGGGTTCAATCCCCGGTGGAGGCAGCGACAAATGGGCAAAATGTTTCTTTCACCCTGATGCCCGTTACCTACGGGGTAACGCTTAGCTGACCTTCGGCTTTGCTCCAGGAAGGGAGGGGGGCATTCAGGGCTTTTGGACCTTATATGCATGTACTTCTGTAGAGAATTTTATTGTGAACACAATGATATCAAAAGGAACGACGTAGCACAAGAATTGAAGTGAGAAAACTGAAAAGGGTATACACATTTTACTGCTCGTGTGCGCTCACGGGTAACGCTTGGCCGATTTATGGGTTTGGTGTAATTACCTAAGTAATTACCTAAGTGTAATTACCTAAGTGTAGTTACAGGATGAGAGCTACGCTCGTGGTGTCCCGTCTTCCCAGCACTCTTTGTCATATAACGCTTTGAAATTACTGACGGTCTTGGCCTCCACCACCTTCTCACTTAACTTGTTCCAACCGTCTACCACTCTATTTGCGAAGGTGAATTTTCTTATATTTCTTCGGCATCTGTGTTTAGCTAGTTTAAATCTATGACCTCTTGTTCTTGAAGTTCCAGGTCTCAGGAAGTCTTCCCTGTCGATTTTGTCAATTCCTGTTACTATTTTGTATGTAGTGATCATATCACCTCTTTTTCTTCTGTCTTCTAGTTTTGGCATATTTAATGCTTCTAACCTCTCCTCGTAGCTCTTGCCCTTCAGTTCTGGGAGCCACTTAGTAGCATGTCTTTGCACCTTTTCCAGTTTGTTGATGTGCTTCTTAAGATATGGGCACCACACAACAGCTGCATATTCTAGCTTTGGCCTAACAAAAGTCATGAACAATTTCTTTAGTATATCACCATCCATGTATTTAAATGCAATTCTGAAGTTAGAAAGCATAGCATAGGCTCCTTGCACAATATTCTTTATGTGGTCCTCAGGTGATAGTTTTCTATCTAGAACCACTCCTAGATCTCTTTCTTTATCAGAATTCTTTAAAGATTTCTCACATAATATATAGGTTGTGTGGGGTCTATGTTCTCCTATTCCACATTCCATAACATGACATTTATTAACATTAAATTCCATTTGCCAAGTGGTGCTCCATATACTTATTTTGTCCAGGTCTTTTTGAAGGGCATGACAGTCATCTAAATTTCTTATCCTTCCTATTATCTTAGCATCATCAGCAAACATGTTCATATAATTCTGTATATCAACTGGTAGATCATTTATGTACACAATAAACATCACTGGTGCAAGAACTGAACCCTGTGGTACTCCACTTGTGACATTTCTCCATTCTGATACATTGCCTCTGATTACTGCCCTCATTTTTCTATCAGTCAGAAAATTTTTCATCCATGATAGAAGCTTACCTGTCACCCCTCCAATATTTTCCAGTTTCCAGAACAACCTCTTATGTGGAACTCTGTCGAAAGCCTTTTTTAGGTCCAGATAGATGCAGTCAACCCAACCATCTCTTTCCTGTAATATCTCTGTGGCTCGATCATAGAAACTGAGTAAATTCGATACACAGGATCTTCCAGATCGAAAACCATACTGTCTGTCTGATATTATATCATTTCTCTCTAGGTGTTCTACCCATTTAGTTTTGATTAGTTTTTCCAATACTTTCACTATTACACTTGTCAATGATACAGGTCTATAATTGAGGGGGTCTTCCCTGCTGCCACTTTTGTAGATTGGAACTATGTTAGCCTGTTTCCACCCGTCTGCTACGATTCCTGTACACAGGGATGCCTGAAAGATCAGGTGAAGTGGAATGCTGAGCTCAGATGCACATTCTCTCAGAACCCATGGTGAAACGCCATCTGGGCCAGCTGCTTTGTTCTTACCGAGCTCCTTGAGCATTTTTTCCACTTCGTCTCTAGACACCTCTATGTGTTCTATGTTGTTCTCTGGAATTCTTATTGTATCTGGTTCCCTAAAGATTTCATTTTGTACAAACACACTTTGGAACTTTTTGTTTAGTGTTTCACACATTTCCTTTTCATCTTCCGTGAATCTATTTCCCATTTTCAACCTCTGAATATTATCCTTTACCTGCAATTTGTTGTTTATGAATTTATAGAATAGACCTGGTTCTGTTTTACATTTGTCTGTGTCATAAGTGTAATTACCTAAGTGTAGTTACAGGATGAGAGCTACGCTCGTGGTGTCCCGTCTTCCCAGCACTCTTTGTCATATAACGCTTTGAAACTACTGACGGTCTTGGCCTCCACCACCTTCTCACTTAACTTGTTCCAACCGTCTACCACTCTATTTGCGAAGGTGAATTTTCTTATATTTCTTCGGCATCTGTGTTTAGCTAGTTTAAATCTATGGCCTCTTGTTCTTGAAGTTCCAGGTCTCAGGAAGTCTTCCCTGTCGATTTTATCAATTCCTGTTACTATTTTGTACGTAGTGATCATATCACCTCTTTTTCTTCTGTCTTCTAGTTTTGGCATATTTAATGCTTCTAACCTCTCCTCGTAGCTCTTGCCCTTCAGTTCTGGGAGCCACTTAGTAGCATGTCTTTGCACCTTTTCCAGTTTGTTGATGTGCTTCTTAAGATATGGGCACCACACAACAGCTGCATATTCTAGCTTTGGCCTAACAAAAGTCATGAACAATTTCTTTAGTATATCGCCATCCATGTATTTAAATGCAATTCTGAAGTTAGAAAGCATTGCATAGGCTCCTTGCACAATATTCTTAATGTGGTCCTCAGGTGATAGTTTTCTATCTAGAACCACTCCTAGATCTCTTTCTTTATCAGAATTCTTTAAAGATTTCTCACATAATATATAGGTTGTGTGGGGTCTATGTTCTCCTATTCCACATTCCATAACATGACATTTATTAACATTAAATTCCATTTGCCAAGTGGTGCTCCATATACTTATTTTGTCCAGGTCTTCTTGAAGGGCATGACAATCATCTAAATTTCTTATCCTTCCTATTATCTTAGCATCATCAGCAAACATGTTCATATAATTCTGTATACCAACTGGTAGATCATTTATGTACACAATAAACATCACTGGTGCAAGAACTGAACCCTGTGGTACTCCACTTGTGACATTTCTCCATTCCGATACATTGCCTCTGATTACTGCCCTCATTTTTCTATCAGTCAGAAAATTTTTCATCCATGATAGAAGCTTACCTGTCACCCCTCCAATATTTTCCAGTTTCCAGAACAACCTCTTATGTGGAACTCTGTCGAAAGCCTTTTTTAGGTCCAGATAGATGCAGTCAACCCAGCCATCTCTTTCCTGTAATATCTCTGTGGCCCGATCATAGAAACTGAGTAAATTCGATACACAGGATCTTCCTGATCGAAAACCATACTGTCTGTCTGATATTATATCATTTCTCTCCAGGTGTTCTACCCATTTAGTTTTGATTAGCTTTTCCAATACTTTCACTATTACACTTGTCAATGATACAGGTCTATAATTGAGGGGGTCTTCCCTGCTGCCACTTTTGTAGATTGGAACTATGTTAGCCTGTTTCCACACGTCTGCTACGATTCCTGTACACAGGGATGCCTGAAAGATCAGGTGAAGTGGAATGCTGAGCTCAGATGCACATTCTCTCAGAACCCATGGTGAAACGCCATCTGGGCCAGCTGCTTTGTTCTTCCCGAGCTCCTTTAGCATATTTTCCACTTCATCTCTAGACACCTCTATCCGCTCTATGTTGTTCTCTGGAATTCTTATTGTGTCTGGTTCTCTGAAGATTTCATTTTGTACAAACACACTTTGGAACTTTTCATTTAATGTTTCACACATTTCCTTTTCATTTTCCGTGAATCTGTTTCCCATTTCCAACCTCTGGATATTATCCTTTACCTGCAATTTGTTGTTTATGAATTTGTAGAATAGGCCCGGTTCTGTTTTACATTTATCTGCTATCCCTTTTTCAAAATTTCTTTCTGCCTCTCTCCTTACTGCTGTATAATTGTTTCTCGCATCTTTGTATCGCTGGTATGTTTGGGGGTTTGGCCTCTTCCTATACTGATTCCATTTTTGTGTCTTTTGGTCTCTTGCCCTCTCACAATTTCTGTCGAACCAATCCTGTTTTCTGGTCCTGCATCTCTGTTTTGGTATAAATTTTTTTGTGCCTTTATCATATATTTCACAAAACTTGCCATACATCTCATTCACTTCCTTGCCTAGCATCAAGTCTGTCCAATTATACTCACTAAAAAAATTTATAAGGTCACCATAATGTCCTCTCCTGAAGTCTGGTTTTTCAACTGCTTCAACCTCCTTATTTTCTTCCAGCTTATAACGCATTGCATACTTTATTCCCAAAAAGACATGGTCACTTTTACCCAAGGGAGGAAGGTACTGAATGTCAAATATCTCTTCCTCCTTCCTGGTAAATATCAAATCTAGCATGGAGGGAACGTCCCCTTCCCTCATCCTCGTAGCTTGTTTAACATGTTGATACAAGAATGTTTCCAGGATGAGGTCTACAAATTTACAGGTCCAAAAATCTTCTGTTTTAGCTTCATATGCTTCCCAGTCTATGGATTTCAAGTTGAAGTCACCGACTATCAACAGTCGTGATCTATCGTTATCCGCTCTCGCTATAATCTCTCTCATTATTGTTATAAGACCTTCACGTTTACTATCTAGCTCCTCCTTTGACCATGTGCTGCTTGGCGGTGGACTATATGCATTTATCATCATTAGTTTATCATCCTCATAGCAGATCTCTAGTGCTATTATGTCAACTTCTTGTGGATTGGCAGTCATTATTTCCTTCACCTTTAGGTGTTCTTTTACCAGCACAGCAACGCCACCGCCTTTCCTAATTTTTCTGTCCCGTCTCCAAATTGAGTAGCCCCTTGGGAATATGACCTCATTTAAAATTACATCTTCAAGTTTTGTCTCCGTGAGTGCAACAATGTCTGGTGTCTGCAGCTGTATTACATCACTTAACTCCAGTATCTTCGATCTCACTCCATCTATGTTGGTGTATGCAATCTTCAGGAACTTGTTCCCCCTCTCCTTATTCTTCACTCCCCCTCTCTCTATTGATTTTGTTGGTTTGCCTTTATGTACCACTTTACTGGTTTGCCTACCCCTATCACTTTGTAGAAAAAAGAATTTATTTCTTCTTCATTCCTGCTCTCATTTAAATGTTTTGCCTCGGCGAGGTTCAGTTTCAGCTTCTCTCTATCTTCTTTTGAAAGATCTCGTCTTAACGACCACCCTTTCCCATCCTCATCCCTTTGCAATTTTCTAGCATTCCTTAGTACTTCTTCCATCTGTTTGGCACCGTTTAGGGTGATCCTCAAAGGTCGATCTTTCCCTTTTACGTACCTGCCTATTCTCCTGTAGTCGCACACATTCTCTCTGTTTGTAAGACCTTCCACGAGGCCAACAATTTTATCTACTACTTTAGCTTCTTCTACAGCTCTTTCTGACCTAGATGTTATCGCCTTTTCTTTGCAGCCAAAAATGATCAGGGACTTACTCCGATCAACTGTGTTTTGCACCAACTTCGGGTTAGATGCCAATTCTTTCCTCACTTCTAGCCTAATGTTTGTTTTATCTTGGTTGCTGCAGTGTTTGACTTTCTTTACTGCTTCTTCTATTTTTTCCTTCTCCTTGGCCACTTGTGCATAAGTGAGTTGCATATCTTTCTTGCACTGTTCTATTCCCTGTGTAACTTCCTCCATCTGTGCTGACAAAAGCTGTTTCTCCTGTTGAATTTCCTTGCCTAACCTATTGTAGTCATTTATGTTTAAATTTACTTTAACTTCTTCCAAAGCTATTTTTAAGAGTTTATTTTCTTCTTCCATGGCTTTGCAATTTGTTTCCAATTGATTCTTATCCTTGCGCAAGTCTTTCACTAAACCCTCAAGACATAAAACTTTGCTATTCAAATGGTCATTACTTTCTTTCAATTTACTAATTATTTCTACATGAGAGTTCACTATAGTATCTAAATTTACCAACTTGTTATGTAGACTACTAATATCAATGCTTTCTTCATTGAATCCCTCAAAATCAAGCTCTGTTTTGTTTTTCCCCTTGCCAGTGGCCATCTTGAATGTTCTTCTCTGCACTGTAAACACTAGGGCAACTTTTTCTCATCTGATTTTTCACTTCCCTTAGCACTTTCCTGTTATCTCGCCTATTTTTCAAGAGCACTATACCTTTATGTTCTGTGGGACACCACTCACTACCATCAACCTGTACTACAATACTTAGGATTGTTGAAATATGCTGGAGCTCCTCTGCTGCAAGTGTTGACCCTAGGGGTGTCACCTTTTGAATCGCATTTTGAATTTTTGAATCGAATTTTGAATGTGTGGGTGGCATGCTGGGCTTTTGGCCTTTGTATGCATATACCCCTGTAGGGAATTCTATTGGGAACACTAAGATACCAAAATAAACGCTGTAACACAAAAATTGAGGTGAGAAAACCGAAGAGTATACACATTTTAGTCTTGCCGTGCTCTGAGAAATGCCCGGTGCACACCGAGGTAGGCTGGGGATGCGAAAGTGTTAAGAGTTAAGGGAGAGTAGAGATACCTGTATTAGATCAACTCGGGCCTAAAGGAAAAACGGTATAAAGGTAGTGCGCTCCAAAGCAAGCAACTGCGTGGAAACTTTGGTAACCCCGACACACTTGCTATTCAGACTTGACCTCAAGTTGGTTACTTGCCCATTACCAGATTAGCCCCTCGGCAGCTACCTCTATCAGGCACCAGGTGTACCAATGGCTTGTAGTGACCTATTCACTCTCAGTGGATTCATCCTTAGCTAAGTGTTGGCTTTCCTTTCAGACTTTGTCCTGCCTGTACATATTTTTTTCTGTGGAGAGCCTCATCGGCTCCCTAAGCTTTCCAAACTGACATGTGCCGTATTATTTTGAGGTCATCAGTCACGAGAGTTCTTTGTGCCTACCGAAGACTGCAAGTAGTTTTTCTGGCCCCCTCAGGGGTGCAAGGAGCAATGGCCTATGAGCACTCTACATTGAGTATATCATACTTGCCACTGATCGAAACATCATCCTCCTCTAGCTGGAGAAAATTGCAACCTGCATCCGGACAGAGCAAAATTACTCCCCAAAAAAAGAAAACAAATGAGCAACACCTCATCCAACTAGCACATTCACTCGTTAGCCAACCCCCCCCCCCCAAAGGTGGGAATAATAATAATAATGCCATTACTGTACCACCACCACCCGTGTCATCTCCAATTTTTGAAGAAAGTGATACTATAGATGAATCGTTTTATGGGTTCAGTGATGCTGTTTCCGATACAAGTAGCATAGATATACAGTCTTAGTGGCTTCCATGGAGGTGTTACTATGCTAGTGGTGGTGGTGCCAGTACAAAGAGCATGGGTGAATTCGTGAGGGAGGACTGTGATAATTTTGTACCACACAAGCAGCAATTTGATGTTCATGTTGCACCCACTTTTCCATATACAGTATAGGTGAAGATACAAATGAAAGTGAATATCTTATGGTAAATTTTGGTGAACCATTCATGTAACATCTTGTTGACAAAACCAAAATGTATGCATTGCAACTGCAACTTATTGCAGGTGGCTTATTATCTGCTTCGTGGATGACACAATGGAAGGACACCACTGTGGCTGAATTGTATGTGTTCTTGGCTGTGTCTGCTTGTGAAACATTCCATGAAACGAGTAATGCAAGATTCTTAAAAAAAATTTTGTTCTGTTCCAAGCCCAGTGTTCAACAAGTACATATCATGAGACAGGTTCTTCATATTTTTAGTGCTTAAACCTTGAAAACATTGCAAATGTTGATCGAAATTATTGACTTTGGAAAGTGCAAAAAGTGTTCAGCGATATCGGACAAATTTCGCATTTACTGTACTTTGTGCCAGGACAGAATTTTATCATTGATCTTTTCCTAGATCTTTTTAAGACTACCTCATACTTCATAAGTTTGGCTACATACCACCTACAGGAACTGAAGTCAAAGGTGTATGTGAGTGCATTGTTTACAAGCACACAGAACGAAGAAACGGGAATAAAAAAATCTGTGTGTACCTGGTGCATAGAGTGTAAAGTCATGCTGTGTACCATGGACTGCTTCTTCATCACTCATTTCTGAAGTAGTGAGTGTGTAACAATGTATGATTGTAAATAGTGTGTGTGAATGTACATAGTGTAAATAAATTAAATATTGAGCAAGTAATATTGTGGCAAACATTTTTTATGGACACGTTAGTGATAAGTGTATCAGTTCCTTGGAACATTATGAACATTGTACTGTATTCATATTGTAAAGGACACCAATATGCATCAGATACAATAAAGAACGTAATTAAAAAGCACTGAAAATGCATTGAAAAAATGATTGAAAATATATTTGTAGCAATACACACACAAATCACAGTAGCGTGATATATCAAATGAACAAATCTACAAGAGCCCTTGTGGATTTGTTTATTTGTGGCAACTTGAGTCCTAAATCACCCGAGCAACTGCCTCCTGGGAGCTTCCTGCATGAGTGAAGACCCAAGTTATTACAACTTAAGAAGTCAGAGGTTGTTATATAATACAGAATATTTTGCGGGGGATCGCTTCAATTTCAGCGCACCACCAGACTGTCATAATAAAAGCTGCGTAGCACGGAGGTTAAGGGAACTCTGGATATGAGGGGCATGGTTTGATATAAATACCGGTAGGCACTGCCTTGTATGGGCTTTTCACCGACATTTCACCGACAGAGCGACCTTTCAATACCGTGTCGGACAGGTGTTTGGGAACCAGAGGCGCGTACGCCACCCATGGTTGCTCACTCGGTACTAACCCAGCCAGCAGCCCTCGAGATGTTGTCTTGAGATGAGGCTTTGGGGCTTAGTGTCTCCGCGGCCCGGTCCTAGACCAGGCCTCCACTCCCAGGAAGCAGCTCGTAGCAGCTGTCTAACTCCCAGGTACCTATTTACAGCGAGCACCAATTGGCACACCCTCAACCTAATGTGTATACTCTTTTCAGTTTGATAACATCAATTTTTGTGTTACGTCGTTCGTTTTGGTATCAAATTGTTTTAAAATGCACGCTTTATATTGCGAACAAGTCTCATAATAATTGAATAGATAGAATTTTAACAAATAATTTTGAATGTTCGTCACCAAACAAGTATTCATAATCTTTCCAGTGTTCTCACCTCAATTTTCATGCAACATCATTCATTATAGTATCACATTGTGTGCAATTTAAAGGTGCTCATTTTCAAACAAGTCCCAGAATGATCAGAGAAAAATTAGAATTTCAACAAATATTTTAATTTGGGACGCAACCTACGTCCCCGGCGTACGTCCTGAGAAAAGTTTTGAATGCAGACTGTGTCGCCGGCGGGTGAAAGTGTTAAGGGGTTGGGGGCCAGATTCTGGTCCTAATCTGCTAGATGCTTGACCCAAATGGGCCTAGTGGGGTACTCAGGCTTCAAGCCAGCCAGGTGGGTAGCTTGGTGAGCCACCAACAAGAACCCTCCCAGAAAAATGTTATACAGTATTGCAAAACAGTTTCATACAATACAGTATTTACAACTAGATATTGAGTATACAGTAATACAAAGTACCATTAGAGTACCTGTAACATGAAAACTACTCTCCCAATACCCCAAGAAATCTATAAATTTTAAAAAGATGTTGCTGATGTACATTTCCACACACACTTTACAAGTTTATACTGATAGATTTACATACAAAGATGTGAATAGCAGGAAAAAAGTTACAGTATTAAGATCAGTCAGTCAGGGACAACGGTAATTAAAATTAACTATACACGGAACATACATTTCCACATTTGTTACCCGAATGTACTGTATAGAAGATTAAATTTTAATAAAATTGATTTTTAACAAGTTAAAACACCAAATGTTAAGACAAAATATAAACACACTGTTCAGCACTTGGGAAGTAAAATTACTATACATACTGTACAGATTACACAATTTAGTGTCATATACCAGAAAAGTTTCCACTCGATTATTCAACTACTAAAAATAACCAAAGTGGATGATACCACAGAACCCACACTGTCCCTCCGCAGTGTAACTACCAACTGAACACTCCCAGGCTTCCAGCCACAGGCCACACAGCACTAACTTCCCCCTTCCCTCCCCACCCCATGTCTCTTCTCCCTCCTGCAGTAATTGCCAAGCTCAGGAACTCTCTGGCACCAACAGTTTGTCACCCTACCCATTTTTTACAGTCAAGTTCAATATCATACTAAAAGTGAATGAATGCATCATGCCCGCCAGAGGTGGACATGATGCCTTCTCCTTGCACCTCTGATAATGGGTTTCATTATCATTATGACTGCCATCTAACCATGATCCCAGGCATATTTGGGTCACTGTTGTCAAGGTCAGGCATGTTGTGAATCAGTGCATCATGTCCATCACAGCCATTTCACATTAAAAATGGCACCAGTTTTTATTGATATACAGAATAATATGCATGGTAACCATTGCAAGGTTGATGTGCCCACTAACTTTTAATGTTTCTGAAAGAACTGAACAGACAATGATATTGTAATGCTATTTTTGCAACCCATCCTTGTGTTTAGATAGTAATTTTTGTAACTATGTGGGCCATCATACATAATAGTGGAAAAGTAAAATTTGGTACTATTGAATTTGGACAAACCAGGAAAGGTTTTGCATGCAAGTTGCTAATAAAGCCTAACCTAACCATCCTAGGCCTAACAGTATATGTGCTATACTAGGCCTAGGAATATTTGTTTTTTAGCTTAATTTTTTCCAAACTTAAATATTCCTGGGCCTAGTATAGCATATATATACTATATTAGGCATCGGATAGCGTGTATTAGGCCTAGGATGGTTCGGTTAGGTGAAGTTTTATTAGCAACTTAAATGCAAAACCTTTTCTGGTTTGTCCCAATTCAATAGTACCAAATTCTACTTTTCCACTATTACGTACGATGATCCACATAGTTACAGAAAATACTATCTAAACAAGAGACTTTTGGAATATTTTTTATACAGTATTTAACAATATTTAGAAGGCCAAATTCCTTTCAACTCTGCAATTTATCTTTAAATAATGTACCATTAGTATTTTTAAAAACTTATCACAGTAAAATTTCATATATAACCCTATAACCTTTCCCTTACAACTTCTAAACCTTCTAGAAAGTCTTTTCCAAAAAGAACATCCCATGAATTCCTGTCAAGAAATGCATGCAAACATATTGAAAACTCTTCTGGCCCAATGACCTTGATTTTTAAATGATATGAATATGTAACTTTACTTTTTTTTTTTGTACTATAAAAGCAGGCAACTTCATATTTTAAATTAAACTTCATGGAATATTTTCTGTACAATATCATTAAATATTAGTAAGCAGAAAACAAAAATATATCTAAAATATAATTGAGAATGTAACAGCGATGACTTAAATTTCAAAAAAATAAATCATAGGCTCTGCATATCAGGAAGGACAGAAATAATATACAGTAGCACTAACACGAGACTTGCAATGCTCATGTAAAAATACCTAATAAACATTAAGATAACAAAAACTACACAGAGGAAGCAGCAGGAAAGGAGAGGAGAGGAGAGGAGGCACATCCCTGAGGAAGTAGTTAATAAGCCGCACAATACGACATCCTGTATCCTGGAGACCCAAATATACCAGCCATCCCCCTTCCCCCAAACTTCCAGATAGGCTTCCAGATAAGCTGATGTGTAGTATATATTAACCACACACTTGTACATACAGCCACAACTAAAAATAACAATACAGTACCCAAACAATTATTTACTGTAATTGTTTTGGTATTCTGCCATCACAGCAGTTAGGTTATTGGTGCCATATACCCAAAGAGGATGTCAAGTTGTAACCGTCTACTATTCCAACCTAATCCTCCCACTGCACTTCCTCTTCCCTTCACTGTACAAGAGGAAACTTGCAAGCCTTCAACTACTTTCACTGGACCATCGTTTTACAATTTCTATATCTGGACATGTGATTATTAGAGTACTTATCTTAATTTTTGTGTTTGTTTCCATTATGAAAATCACTATCAATGTTGTATGTATTAAGGTCTCAATTATCACAACTAGATATAATTTGACTGCACGAAGGCATTCAAGAAAGGTATCCGCGGGCCAACTGTTACAGACTAGGCTTGGGTATAACATTTAAAATAACTGGTGAAAGTGGTATAGTTTGCATACTTTTTTCCATACAAGACAGTGTATGATTTATTAAAGATGTTACTAAGGTGACATCCTGTATACAAATTTAGCATTGTATGTATGCTAATGGGAGATAGAGAAATAATGATAGCATATGTTATATCATTTACATAAAAGGTCAATAAACTCTCAGGCACAAAAGTAGAGCCATCTCCCGTTTTCACTAATCTGAAAACCGTACTGTACATTAACAATTTCATCTGGCGGTGATGCAGTTTGAGTCCATTAACCACTGCACTGCGCCAAACGACAAATGCCGTTCACCCATTACTGCGCCAACCGACAAAAGTATTTATTTTTTCCTACACAGTCAAAACGCCCTCGCGGTAGGTTGGGTACGAAATGGACTCTTGGGACCTCCAGTGAGAGGCAGCCATCTTGGAAAAAATTCCCAGAATGTCCTAGGGCTGCTGGGTGGGTTAGTACCGCGTGAACAACCATGGGTAGCGCACACGCCTCTGGCTCCCAAACACTTGTCCGACGCGGTGTTGAAAGATCGCTCTCTGTTGGTGAAATTCAGACCTCATTGCTTGAAGAACATAAGGGTCATGATATTGATGAAGCTAGGCGCAATAAGGACCTAACACAGAGGTCGGATGCAAGTGATACAGCACCTATTTAGACAATGCAGCGAGCATACAGTGGTACCTCGGAATGCGATTGTCCCTGTATGCGAGGTTTTCGGAAGGCGAGGTGTATTTACTCCAAAAATTTGTCTCAGAAGGCGAGGGTTACTTCGGGAGGCGAGTTTGGACGCGAGTTTGTTGATACGCGTACAGCCGACCTAGCGCGTTCGTCGCCCCTCCGCCCCTCAGTTTATTATTGTCTCGCGCTCAGTGACTACCCCCACATCAATTCTTCTCGCGGATTTTCAGTGTTTTGTTGGATTTTTGGTGATTTGTCTATACAATTTGTTATTATATATCTCACCATGGGTCCCAAGAAAGCCAGTGGTAAGGATAAAGGCCAGAAAGCTCATGTGAGGATGACAATAGAGGACAAACAAGAGATCATTCGGAAGCATGAGAACGGTACACGTGTTGTTGAACTTTGTAGGCAGTACAACAAAGCCACATCAACAATATGCACTATACTTAAGAAGAAAAATAAGATTATGGGTGCTAAAGTGGCAAAAGGAGTAAGAACATTAACGGCACAAAGACCACAAATACTTGAAGAAGTGGAAAAGTTGTTATTAATTTGGATACACGACAAGGAGTTGAGGGGTGATAGTGTTTCGGAGGCCATTATTTGTGAGAAAGCCAGGGTGTTGCACGAAGACCTTCTAAAGAATACCCCTGCAACGAGTGATGCAGATAAGAAAGAGTTTAAGGCAAGCAGGGGCTGGTTTGAAAAATTTAGAAAGAGAAGTGGTATCCATAGTGTTACAAGGCATGGGGTTATGTGATGTGATAATGGAAGGGGACTCCCCTTCCAAACAGTAACTCCTCTCCTCCTCCCCCCTCCTCACCATCTTCCATACGCCTACAGCACTCGACAGCAAGGTAAGTAATAACTGGAACACAGTTTTGTAGGTTTATTTAGATGAATTAGGTAAATTAGGTATAAAAATTTAGTTTGATGTGGGGTTTTTGGGGTAGTCAGGAACGGATTAATTCATTTCCCTTTATTTCTTATGGGGAAATTAACTTCGGAATGCGAGTTTTCGGAAGGCGAGGCGTCTCCAGGAACGGATTAAACTCTTATTCTGAGGTATGCCTGTATTCAGTTGGAGCTCCGAGCGCCATCTTTACCCACCTATGCCATTTCCAATTTATATAGATGATACAGTACATAGATGAATCGTTTTCTGTGTTCAGTGGTGATGCATCTGCTACAAGTAGCATAGATGAACAGTGTTAGCGGCTTCCATGGTGGTGGGTTTCCATAGATATTTTAAAGAAAAGCTGAATCTCTTCCAGATTGGCAGACAGATCTCCAAAAATGACAATCTTTTCCAATCATGGACCTTACAAAGCTATCTTTTCAAGACTATCTTACAAATTGATCTTTTCCTATAATCTTTTCAAGACTACCTTACGCTTTACAAGCTTGGCTACATACCACCTACATACAAATACTAAAGCCAAGGGTGTAACAATGTATGCGAGTGCATTATTTGCAAGCACACAGAGCGAAGAAACAGGAAGCGAAAATCTATCTGTACCTGGTGCAACGAGAGCGAAGTCGCACTGTGTACCATAGACTA
Source organism: Procambarus clarkii (assembly GCF_040958095.1). NCBI lineage: Eukaryota > Metazoa > Arthropoda > Malacostraca > Decapoda > Cambaridae > Procambarus > Procambarus clarkii. Next base: position 12,598,375 of record NC_091165.1, read on the forward strand.
CTTCGTTGATTATTACTCACTTCCGAAGTACTGAGTGTGTAATACAGTGCGTTACTGTGCAATTAGTGTATGAAACTGTACATATTGTAATTTTAGTGAATTTTTAACAAGTAATATTGCAACAAACATTTATTGTGGACACATTACCGACATGTATGACAGTTCCATGGAACATTATGAACATTCTATTGAATACATATTGTAAAGCACACAAATATGCATCATATACGATAAAAAACAAACAAAACCACATTGTAAATATATAGAACAAATATTTGAAAATATATTTGTGGCAACTTGCTGTGCTTGAATGGCCCGTGTGACCGCCTCTGGGAGCTTCACGCACAGGTGACCAGCCCGTGATGACGTCACAGCGCACCTTGTCCACGTCCCCACAGGCAAAGTAAGTGGAATTTGGTATTTATTTTTACATAGATATGTTCAGGGAAGGGAACTTATTTTACAAACAAAATAATTTTTTGGGAATACTGTACTTTATTTCATGCGCACAGGGGGAATGTCACAAACTCGGCGCATCACAGTGGTTAATAATCTTATGGATGTCCGACAGGGACTCATGTTGCATCCAAAATTAAAATATTTATTAAAACTCTATTGTTTATTTAATAGTTTTATTATTATAGTTTTAAAATGTGCACTTTTAGATTGCAAACAATTTGATACCAGAATGAACAACATAGCTTTAAAATTGAGGTGAGAAAACTGAACAGGATTTACACATTGTAACGCTCAAGGGTAACACTGCCGATTTTCAGGTTTACTGCCGGTTGCACGCCAGGCTTTTTGACCTTATATGCATATATCATTTAGAGAATTCCATTTCGAACAACTTGATACCAAAATGAAAAATGTAACAAAAATTGACCCGAGTAAACTGAAAAAGAGCACACACATTTTAGAGCTGTTGCATGCTCATGGGTAACACTGACAATTTTCGGGTTTGCTGTGGGTGATATGCCAGGCTTTTGGACCGTATATGCATATACCCCTGTAGGGAATGCTATTGCGAACAATTTGATACCAAAATGAACGACGTACAACAAAAGCCGAGGTGAGGGGGGGAAAGGAAAAAAAAAAAGTACTGTACACACATTTTAGCGTGGCCGCTCACTCATGCGAAACATTCAGCCCACCTTGGGGTAGGCTGGGGCGCGCATGCCGGGAATGTGAAAGTGTTAATTTTATTCACTGCTCTTCACTATTTTTCTTTCGATAGCAGTGTGAATTATATAAACCGATGAGTGGTATTTTGACAAATGAGACTCGTTACAGAATGCTTATTCATTCATAACATAACTCAATATTACAACACCAAAAGCGACATTACCATTTTGAACTTTCCAAGAAACTCGGGAGGAGGGGGGGGGGGCTTTTCCTCAACTGTACACAACCCGTTCTCGCAAATTCGTAAAGTCAATATTGACTTATTAACTACGTGCATAGGTGATATACTAAACATAATAGATACCCTTAAAAAGATTCATAGAAAACACCGACCTTACCTAACCTTGTTAGTATCTTAAGATAAGCATCTTATTGCTTCGTAATTACAATTATTACTTAACCTATACCTATTATAGGTTAGGTAATAATTGTAATTACGAAGCAATAAGATGCTTATCTTAAGATACTAACAAGGTTAGGTAAGGTCAGTGTTTTCTATGAATCTTTTTAAGGGTATCTATTATGTTAAGTATGTCACCTATGCACATATTTAATAAGTCAATATTGACTTATTAAATTTGCGAGAACGGGTTGACTGTACAGTACCTAAAAATGCAATTGGGGAAAACAAATCTGACTCGCTTATCTCTCCTGCTCCCAACCACCACCACCAACTTTTCAGTCTCACACGACACAAACACACTCTTCACCTTGACTTATTTCCTTCCTACTCTTAACACTCGTCCATTCTATATTCTCACTTACCTGATCCATCATGATGTTGTTGAGTGTGTATTCCACTGCGGTACGCACAATCTTGCTGGCGACAGAGGAACGGGCTTTGCCAAAGTGATTTGTAGTGCCCTGTAAAAATGAGGTTGAAAGAAGTGGGTCATTGACAGTACTGTATACATTGTCACACCAGGACTAACATACATCACCATATTGTTTACTCCAAATATACAATATACACTCACCCTATACACAAGACAAGGTGATCTATGAGAATGATTCCTTTGAGGAAAAACTGGCAAATTATATAAATGATTATGTCATTCATTAACAACTAGTATAAAATGTAAATGCCCCTGTAAGGACAAAAGATGTACATGTTATAACCTCTAACACTCAGGTAGCAGAAACCATAAGCAAATATTTGCATAAGGTGGTTATACCAAGACTGAGAGAGAACTATCAACATCAGAGGCCTGAGACTGTTCAACACGCTTCCGCTACACATAAGGGACATAACTGGCCAACCCCTCACAGTGTTCAAGAGAGAACTGGATAAGCACCTCCAAAGGATACCTGATCAACCAGGCTGTGACTCATACGTCAGGCTGCAAGCAGCCGCGTCCAACAGCCTGGTTGATCAGTCCAGCAACCAGGAGGCCTGGTCGACGACCGGGCCGCGGGGACGCTAAGCCCCGGAAGCACCTCAAGGTAACCTCAAGGTAAGGTATCCCTAATTTCTTATGCAAACATATTTTAATGCACATATGAAATTTCCAAAATACAAGTCCACACCTTTTACATTATTCACCACGAGAAAATCAGTAGGAGCCATGAGGAGGATTTGAACCTGCATGCTGGGTACTCCCAACCACACACCTACAAGGCGGTCCCACCTATAGGCGGGACCAAAGAGTCAGAGCTCAACCCCCGCAAACATAACTTGGCGAGTACAATATGACATGCTTGAAAGCAATGCAATCAGGGATTTACCCGAATTATCTAGGACTGAATTATCCCAAGACTTCCACTGAAGCCTAATCAGGGTTTCATGCATTACCTTCCCCCCCCCATGCATTATCTATTGTTTAGGAGTTCTACCTCAAACGCTTCTCTTCAAATGCACACACAAATCACATTTATATGATGTATCAATGAGAAAATTAGTAGGAGCTATGAGAATTCAAACCCCAGACGATTCAGTCGAAACCTAGGTTGCATTACTTTTGACCATATCATGGTGTAGTGGTCTAAGGCATGTGCATGAGAGTAATGGAGTGCCAGTTTGAATCTTCATGGCTTTATTAATTTTCTCATCGATAGCATTATATTTTCGACATGATTAAATGCCAAGTTTGACTATGTAGTAAGACAGATATTGAGTGGGGGAGTAAAGATGGCTATTGTGTTTTGAACCCTGTATTTTGTTTGCCTTCATTTTTACCATACCTAAGTACCTGGAATTTATGACTATTAATGTTATTTTCTGCTACTCAATTGAAATCAGTTTGTAGTTTTCCAACGACTTCTACAGAAGGATTTTTCATACCGATTTTTGTATCATTGGCAAAAGATGACATGAAGCTGTGACTTGTAATTTTGTCTATATCTGACATGAGAATAAGGAAAAGCAGTGTTGCAGGGACTGTGCCCAAAGATACAGTACAGAGCTTTTAACTGTGCTTGGACTCCACTTTATTTGGTGACCGTTACTCTGAGTTTGACAGAAAATTTAATATTGATCACCCTACTTTACCCAGGACCGTCTTAACAGCACTATGGGACTAGTTGGATGACTATTTAATCATTTGCTTTTCTTTTCGGGGGAGCTCTTTGGCTCTGTTCGGACGTAGGATGCAATTTTTACCAGTTAGGGGTTTGTATTGGTTCGCCTATCTTCCTGGGTGCCCTCCCCAGTCGATGGCAGACATGACACTAAATACAGAGAGCTCATTATGGCCATGCGCCTTTCTCAGGAGAACAGGTTCTGGCTCGTGGTCCACGGTAGGCACAGAACTCCCGGGACTGATGACACCAAACTAATATGGCACATGTCAGTTTAGATAGCTTCAGGAGAGTCGACTGGGCTTCCCACAGAAATTCCTCACAGGTATTTGCAGATAAATATGACCAATTCCCTTTTCCAGGATTTCCATACATTTTGAGATGATCTTCCAAGAAAGGGTCAAATTGACTCAGCACCTCTAGTATACTTAAATAGTTGCCATTTTTCCCTGACCCAATAATCTAATTTTCTCCATGAACGCAAACCTCTAGAGGCAAGAAAATGACTTATAAAAACCACATGTGTCAAAACTTTATGCCAATATTCCTGCTCTGAACGACGTTGCTCAAGTAATGAAGAATCTACACTTTGTTTCGTTATGCCTTGTCAAATATGCTGTCATGCACTTTCAATTTTCTTGTCCATTTTCATGTTCTACAATAATATTGCTGTGCAGCCGACCTTGGGATGGTGAATAGAGTAGCCATTCATGTTTTACATACTCACCATTCCACAGTTCATGTTTGAACACACTGATAAATACCTTGCCTCAGTTTCTACTCCAGCTGTTTTATACACCCTCGCGAGTTTGAAAGATTGCTCATCAGTATTCCGACAAGAGGGCCCACTATGAATCCAATAATATATTGTGTTAGTATCATTAATGTTCCATAACCCCGGATCTGTTTCTTTGATTGCATTGGTAGCAGGAATGGATGTAGATGTGGATGCTATATTTGAAGGAACAGTACTTATAGCTGACACCGCAGGAGTGGATGCCGATGTAGATGCTATATCTGAAGGAATAATATGAGTGGCTGTCATTGCACCTGTGTTGAACCAAGATGTTAATTTTGGAAGTTTTCCCATTTTCTTCTTTTCCTCTGCAGCCCTCTTCCTCTTCTGTGCTCCACTCAAAAAACAAAGTTTTATTTCAGCTGAAAGGGTTGTTCACCAGGAACTATATATATAAAATATTTAGTATAGTATTTAGTCCCACACCAAGATGTTATATAATATAGTTATATAATATAAGTGTGCTTGGAACAAGACCTAAATATTTAAACATTCTGCTTCCATAATGAACATGTCCTGTGCTCGTGGGGCACCCAAACAAGTGCCCATCAGACCCATGTGGTAAGATGGCTCTGACTTTACCCGTTATTCCTACTGACCTCATTTTGTGGGCTATCACTCCATGGTCACATTTATCAAATGCCTTTGCAAAGTCCATGTAAACCACACCTTCATTCTGTTTTCCTTCTAATGCATCAGTGATTTTGTTATAGTGGTCGAGTAGCTGCAAAAGGTATGATCTTCCTGATCACATATGTTGACCTGGGTTATGGAGGTCACTGGTCTCAATAAAACTGGAGATATCCCCTGATCACTCTCTCAAAAATGTTTGTGGGACATTAGTGCAACTGGTATATAATTCTTAGCAAATGCTTTGCTTCCTCCCTTGTGTAGGAGAGCTGTGTGCTAATTTAAGCTCTTCTGGTATCTCCCCAGTGTCCAAGTTTTTCTCCATACTACATGCACCAAGTGCTTGTGCTACTGACACTTTACACTTTATAAATATCAAATTCCAAGAGTCTGGACCCGGGCCCGAGTACATGGGCATGTTGTCAATTTCTCTCTAAACATTTGCAGAGTTTGTGTTGATATCGGTAATATTTTTGATATTATGCATAAAGAAGCTGCCTGGGTCTTCCACTTTCAATCTGGGTCTTTTTGGGGGGTGGTAAACATATCCCCAGGGCTTTTTTAGAATTTCACTAATTTCTTTGTCATCCTTTACCTTCACTTGTAAGCAATTATAATACCGACAGTTTTGTATTTTAATTTTGCACATGAAGAAATATTTGGAATTTTTCTTTATCTCTTGTATGACTTTCTGTTCAAACTGCATTTCTTCAATCTAACATGATTGCTACACTGACGAAGATAGTACAGTATGCAGGGAAGACATGGCATCCATCACCCGAGCAGCGCCAGGTACTCCATCTAATATGCTATATAGCCATGCTGGCCTTAGTCCTTGTGGCTCAGTTTTCCTTCTTCCAACATATTTTAAAGATGTTTATCTAATATATCAACATGTTATCGAAGGATATATTTGAAGAGTTCATTTTTTTTTATTACTGTACAGTATATCCAATGATGTAAGTGCTATAAAATTTAAGTACAGATGGCCAGACATTGATGAATGGGCCAGGAACAAGTAACCTTATCCTAAGTTAGACCTAATAAGCAGAAACTAATTTTTAATTCTAAGTGCTATCAACGAACAATGCCACGATTTTAACTTGAACTGGACCGACTACAATACAGAACTATATTTCTTACATGAATTTGTCATAACATTCTCCACAGAACTGGAAGAAAACATCAATTCTGCATTTGCACTTCAATTAAAAAATGAGATAACATTAATATGACCGAATGCAATAAATATACCTGTAATTATGTATGAATTTGTAAAAAATACAAACTTAATTTCCCCATTAATCAACAATTATTTATATAATTTCCAAGTTCTTCCCATAGTTGAACATTAGAAAACGAGACCTTTATTAATAACAGTAAAGTGTACAGCACTATTTGACCAAAAAAAGTGAGTAGTTTACATACTTACTTACTTTGCTCTATGTGGCAAGAGGCACTAACGGTGTAAGGCGACCTACAAAAATTAAAAAAAAAATCTGTTTTAACACAAGCAAGAAATCAAGCCTTCCAATATTCTGTATAGATACAGGCTATAAATTTGGATTTAATTTGTAGTTCACAAGAATAAAATTTGAACTTAAGGGGGAATGAGTTCCAGATTTCCAAAAAAGTGCATTAAATGAAAACTAGTTCGATTTCAATCAAACTTTTTTTGACTAGTTGTATATGAAAAGGGTATCATCTGGTCCAAGTCTCAGCATCGTAGCATAACTAGGAAGGGAGAAAAAATATTGAAGTAGGTGTCAAAAATTTTCCAAAATAGTAAAAAATGATTATCAAATACAGGTGTCAACTAAAATCATGTCTATGACTCTCGGCTATCACAAAAGCATATATTAAAAAAATTATAATTAGTTTTATTAAAAAAAAAGTTAAAAAAAAAAAAATTCTTTCTTTAATTTGATTTGATTTTTCTTATTTGTTTATCGGACAATTTGCATAAAACTTATACACCTGACTGCACGTAAGCCTATACGTAAGGGTGCCAATTTTGAAGGAAATTGGTTGATGTCACCCTCAGCCACAGATTGCAGTACCTTAGACTAATATTTTTCAAGAATTATTTTTCAAGTAACATAAACGACTCTACATCTTTAATTTTTATTCAATTTACATGAAACTTACATCTTATATGTAAAGTGTTTGTCTCTAAAATATGTAGCAAGAGTTTTGTTCCAAGTTCATTTATTGATTTTATAAATAGCAATAAACATGATATATCTGCATAATTTTTGGGGGAACTTTAGTTTTCTTAATAAAAATAGTCAAAGATGTTTTGGAAAATCCCTTTCTACAGATCCTTTATTATATGCTAATGTGTCAGAAAAGTGTCATTGAAGGATTATATCTGAAAAGATGAAAGAGTAGAGTTAACTAGAAAATGTGTAACATTCGTTGAAAAAAAAAAAAAATCTCCCTTTTTATTTAGGCTGCAGTACTGAAACTTGGAATAATTGCAGCCCTTTTCATACACTAGTCAAAAAATATTGGTTTACATTGAACAACTTAAAAAATCAACTCATGCCCTCTTAAAGCATTTTATAAATTCTTATCAATAATGAAAAATGGGGTTCGTGTAACATGAAAGGCTCTTAAAACAGGTTCCCCTGTTGCTCCCAGAGCCAGAGCCCACATTCCACACCGAACGTGAGAAAATTCAGAATCTCATATTTCACCATCACCAAGATAAGTATTTTTGCAAGTGGTATCGTCATGGAACCAGGAACAATCCCCTATGAGTGTGGCAGAATTAGGAGTCCAACACCAAGGTATAATACAAAGTCACAAGGTAGTGGTACAGAACAAAAACCAGTTAATTGTTGAAGGCCTATTGGCCCATACAAATCAGCTTCTACTTATATGTGAATGTGTTTGGGTGGATATATGCAACTAGAAGGGTAACCCAGCATTGCTTGTGTGACTGAAGCCACATCTTCATTACATAATATCACTATTTCCATTATTCAGTAAATGCCAGATACCTTACCTACAACCATCATCATCTCTACCTTTCCTAACCTTCATCCTCTCTACACATCACCACCTTCCCCCTCCTTCACCCGGTAGAGCAACGGTGTCGCTTCATGCAGGTCAGTGTTTAATCCCCGGCTGTCCAAGTGGTTGGGCACCATTCCTTCCCTCTGTCCCATCCCAAAATTCTTGTTGTGATAACTTCCCAGTGCAATAGAGGGTGGAGTCTGGTACAGTATTTACCAAAATTGAAAATTTGCATCATTTGCTATTTCATGCAAAGTTGGGGGTTAGGCTGTGCCATAAATATCAACCCCAATACACCTATAACCATCTCCGAGTAACCACAAGTCACCCTGTAAAGTTTGGGACTGGCTGCAAGTGTGTCTAACCATAAACAGACACCCTTTTATAGATATAGATTACCCTGTAATTTGTTCCAATAATCACTGCCCTATTTCCAAACCAAAGTCCTTCCTAAATCTAAATTTATCCAATTTATATCCATTGTTTCCACATTCTATTTTGTGTTGATTATTTAGCACCTTATTAATATCCTCATCAAGAAAATCCACAAGAGTTGTGATGAGGATTCGAACCTGTGCACTGGATATCACCAGATGCACGCTCTAAACGACTACACCACAACACTTTCAAAAGAATTGCAACCTTGGGTACTGTTGCACCCATTAGAATCCCTGAGGCTTCCACTGAAGCAGAACAAGGGTTTCACACAATTCCTCTATGCACTCTGGCTCTATTGTCTAGTAATTCTACCTCTGATGCCCCTCTTAATACACACACACAAATTACATTATCGTGATATTGTATATCAATGAGGAAATTCACAGGAGCCATGATGTAGTCGTTTAGTGTGTGCATCTGGGAATACCCAGTGCACAGGTTCGAATCATTATCACGGCTCCAGTGGATTTTCTCACCAATATATCACTATAATGCAATTTCTCTGTAAATAAACTTTGATAAACTTTTCATCCATTTGTATGTCACTTTTCATCCATTTGTATGTCACCTCTCCTTGCCTTTCTAGGAAATATAAATTAAGCCTGCTTAATATCTCTGCATATGGGAGCTTTCTAATTACAGTACTGGGATTAACTTTGTCATCCTTCTCTGTACTCGCTGAAATGAATTTATAAATGTCCATTCTATAGATTACAAGGCATAGATTACATTTTATAGGCCCTCAGGTGCAGGTGGCACCCGAGTGCCACCTGCATATAGATTACAACCAATAGGTAATTTCATATTCACATAACCACTGGACTGCGCCAAACGATAACTGCCGCTCGTCCATTGCTGCGCCAACTGACAAAAGGATTTTGTATTTTTTCGTACACGGTCGAAACACACTCGCGGTAGGGTAAGTACAAAATGGACTCTTGGGACCTTCAGTGAGAGGCAGCCATCTTGGAAAAAAATTCTCAAAATGTCCTAGGGCTGCTGGCTGGGTTAGTACCGAGTTAGCAACCATGGGTGGCACACGCACATCTGTCTCCCAAACACCTGTCCCACAAGGTGTTGAAAGATCGCCATGTCGATGAAATTCAGACCTTATTGCTTGAAGAACATAAGGGTCATGATATTGATGAAGCTAGGCGCAATAAGGACCTTACACAAAAGTCGGATGCAAGTGATACAACACCTATGAGGATGATACAGCGAGCGTATCCAGTGTAGCTCTGAGTGCCACCTTTGCCCACATATGCCATCTCCAGTTTATATAGACGATACATAGATGAATCGTTTTCTGGGTTCACTGATGATGCATCCGATACAAGTATTGTAGAATAGATGAACTGTGTTAGCAGCTTCCATGGTGGCATTTTTCATAGATATTTTCAAGAATGGCTGAATCTCTTCCAGTCAGAGACCTTACAAAGCAATCTTTTCAAAACTTCCTTGCAAATTGATCTTTTCAAAACTACCTTACACTTTACAAGCTTGGCTACATATCACCTACAAGTACTAAAGCCAAGGGTGTCATGCTAAGGTTATGCTAGGTGTAGCTGTTGGTTTAGGAGTTGCCTACAGCCCCCATGGCATAGTGGTAGGACGCTCGCCTGGCGTTCCAAGAGTGCTTTGGCCTGGATTTGTATCCTGGCCCGGGAGGATTTACTGGATGCATATCCTTAACTGTAGCCTCTGTTTACCCAACAGTAAAATGGGTATCTGGTTGTTAAACTTTTTGGCGGGGTGGTATTCTGGGGAACAGGATTAACGACCCTACCCAAAACACTATGGGTGCTAGTGGCTTTACAAGAATGTACGAACTCTTGTAAAAATAAATAAATAAAAAAATTAATTTGTTACATCTGCACACAAAATTTAAATTGGTCATAAAACATAATTTACACATTAATATCTTACCTAACTAATAATCAAAACAATTTGATATACATAAAAACATAGTTTAACGTATACATAAAATTAAAATGTGCACATCTTCACAGGACAGACGCAGAATATTTGAAACTCAACCTTCCTATTAAATACTTAAAGATATAAAATAGCGTGTTCGAGGCATTATAATATAATATAACAAAGCATGAAATATGTTGCCAAGACACATAATTCTAACAAGACACACAACCCCGCTACCTGGAGGCGCTGAGGTGTTCCTGAGAGTGGCCACAGAAGCTCAGGGCCGCCAACATGTAAACACTTTCCAATAATGTTTACAGTTTATGCCAAACTTTACGTCTGGGGATTAATTTATCATAATTAAGGTATTTGTACATAATCTAATGTAGTTTATTTGTCTAAAATGAAAGCGAAAAAATATAATAAATAAAAACATTATTCAGTTGTAAATTTTAGAACAATATGAAATACACTGCATGTTAGTTAGTTTAGTTCATTTATTCTTTTACCTAAATTTACCAGAGGGGGCCACTATCTCTCTAATGGCCTCAATGGGGACAGGAAGCTGGCGGCTTGTCAAAGGACCTCCCATTGTTGATGAGGCCTTTTTTCCAACTGGGGTTTGAAATGAATTTGTCTTACCATCATGTAAATAAAGGGACCAAGTCTATAGAACTAAATATGATAAAATATTTATTCAGGTTTAACTGACTCCCTAACAATTTTAAATTTCTTTCTTTATTATGCACCCCATACCCATCCCGTGGGCGGTGGTGTAAATGATTACAGAAGCACATAATCGGTTCAGGAACTGAACCCTCTCGAATTAAAAAAAAAACTATCAACCTATGCTTTATTCAAAAGTAAAACCAAAAAGTACTCATAGTCCTGTTATAAGTGACTTTAGACCAAATGGTAGGAGGTACTTTGAGCTCTATAATTACTTCATACACTCAGGAATATTGGAAATTATTCTTATTCTAAAAATTAAAAAGAAATTATTCTTATTCTAAAAAAAGCAAGAGTAACCCCTGTCCACAAATGTGGTGATCTCACAAATGTTAACAACTACAGACCTATATCAATCCTGCCTAACTTGTCAAAAATATTTAAAAAAAAATAATCTACAAGCAGCTTTACTCTTATCTAGCCAAACACAATATACTAATTAGCTCTTGTCAATATGGCTTCAGACCCAAAAAAAGCACTAACGATGCACTTATTAGTATGATTAACTTGATTCATGCAGCTCTTGATAAAAAGGAGTTCCCTGTTGGGTTATTTGTGGACCTGCGTAAGGCTTTTGACACTGTCAACCACCAAAACCTTCTTCTTAAATTACATCATTATGGAGTCAGAGGACACTCCCTGCAATACCTCAAATCTTACCTTACTGACAGGCTCTAGTATGTTTCTGTGAATAATTCAATTTCTCCCACCCTACCCATCAACATTGGTGTTCCTCAGGGCAGCATACTTGGCCCTCTCCTCTTTCTCATCTACATTAATGACCTTCCAAATGCCTCCCAACACCTCAAACCAATTCTATTTGCTGACGACACAACCTTCATTTACTCCAGTCCTGATCCCCTTGCTCTAAATGCCACAGTAAATACTGAGCTAAATAAAGTCCATCTTTGGCTAACTGCCAACAAACTCACCCTTAAAATTGACAAAACTTTCTATATTCTGTTCGGCAATAAATCCTCTAATCAAATAAATCTTAAAATAAACAATACCCAAATTTGTAACAAATTAGATGCCAAGTTCCTTGGCGTTCTCATTGACCACAAGCTGAATTTCCAGGGACACATTCTAAATATATCAAAAAAAGTTTCAAAAACCGTTGGCATTCTTTCTAAGATCAGATATTATGTACCCCGCCCTGCCCTGGTGAATCTCTATTACTCCCTCATCTATCCATATCTCAACTATGGTATTTGTGCTTGGGGTTCTACTACCCAAAATCATTTACGTCCTCTAATTACTCAACACAAAGCTGCTATTAGGACAATATCCAACTCTGGCCCCAGACATCACTCGGTACCCCTACTCAAATCTCTGAATATGTTAGATATTAAGTCACTGCACATTCTCTCATGTGTATTATACATATATAAAACGCTGAACTGTAATGCCAATCCTGACCTCAAAAGCTTCATTGAAGGTTGTAACAGAACCCATGAGCACCAGTTAGTTTAGTTTAGTTCATTTATTATGCACCCGATACCCATCTTGTGGGCGGTAGTGAAAAGGGTTACAGAGGTACATAATGGGCTCAGGGACTGAACCCCACAATTCATTTAGCTAAGCAAGTTACAATCTTGATGAGCTAGTTACAAAATTCAATATAAGTCGTCACATCAACAATGGGTTCGAGATCGACCTCAAGTACAGGTTCTAAATTAAGCAACTGACATATGTGGAGAGCTAGTGTCAAAATTTATATGTTTGTCCTGCACACCGCCCCCCATCCAGTGGGCAGCGGTGGATAGGTTACCATCACTTAGTTACTACCTACAGTTAGCAAACTGGGGATATTTGGCTAAAATTTCTGGTAGCAGATCATTTTGAATGAAATATTGACACATCGCTGGAACATTGGTTATAGAATTGTCTCTGAATTCACGTATCTTTTCGCACTCCATCACATAGTGACGGAGAGTGTGTGAATAATTTTGTTGACACAGTTTACATTTGGTCAGGTCTACATCAGCAGATAATGAGAATTCCCAGAGATATTTGTAACCGAGTCTAAGCCGAGCAGTAGTAACATTTAGAAGTCTGCTGATTTTATTGGATGATCCATAGATGTGTGGCTCCTCTTGCATGATAGTATGATGATAGATGGAATTACTGGTGTCAATTTCACTTTGCCTCAGATCTACAAGATCTTGTTGAAGTTCTCGGTGTACTGCTGCTCTCAGATTTCTCATTGACAATCCAAGGTTACACTCAACGGCTCCTTTAAAGGCAGATTCTTTGGCTAACCTATCAGCTCTATCATGCATTCGGAGGCCAACATGAAATGGAGACCACATGAAATGGACTCTGTTACCATCCTTAATAATTTTGTTGTATTTGTGTCTAGCTTCGGACACGAGCATGTTACAGTTATGTCTTAAAGAGTTGAGAGCATTTAAGGATGATAAGGAGTCACTTACAATTAATGTATCAAGTTTGGAGACTTGTATACATTTCAGTGCAAGGATCAAGGCAAATAGTTAAAATAAATAAATAAATATAAATATGTTTATTCAGGTAAGGTACATACATACAAGTGATGTTACATTAATGGATTGATATATAGATAGAGCTAGTACATACAATGCCTAAAGCCACTATTACGCAATGCGTTTCGGGCAAGAAAAACATTAATATCTAGAACTTAATACTAATTGAGCATAAAGAATAAAAAGTGTTGAAAACAAATTCAAATAAAGATAAAAAAAAGGGGGAACATGACTGAAAAAGCAGCACAAATACAATAGGTTGACAAACAGTGTTGATTAAAAAAAAAAAATAATAATAATAAAATAAAATAACAGACATGGGTTGACAATAAAGGAGTGAGGTGGGTTACAGGGAATTTATTAGGTATTGTTTAGTTTTTATCTTAAACTGGTTGAGAGAGGTACAGTCTTTAACATGGTTGGGAAGGTCATTCCACATTCTGGGTCCCTTGATTTGTAGAGCATTTCTAGTTTGATTAAGTCGTACTCTAGGAATATCAAAACTGTATTTATTCCTGGTGTGGTGCTCATGGGTTCTGTTACAACCTTCAATGAAGCTTTTGAGGTCAGGATTGGCATTACAGTTCAGCGTTTTATATATGTATAATACACAAGAGAGAATGTGCAGTGACTTAATATCTAACATATTCAGAGATTTGAGTAAGGGTACCGAGTGATGTCTGGGGCCAGAGTTGGTTATTGTCCTAATAGCAGCTTTGTGTTGGGTAATGAGAGGACGTAAATGATTTTGGGTAGTAGAACCCCAAGCACAAATACCATAGTTGAGGTATGGATAGATGAGGGAGTAATAGAGAGTAACCAGGGCAGGGCGGGGTACATAATATCTGATCTTAGAAAGAATGCCAACAGTTTTTGAAACTTTTTTTGATATATTTAGAATGTGACCCTGGAAATTCAGCTTGTGGTCGATGAGAACGCCAAGGAATTTGCCATCTAATTTGTTACAAATTTGGGTATTGTTTATTTTGAGATTTATCTGATTAGAGGATTTATTGCCAAACAGAATATAAAACGTTTTGTCAATGTTAAGGGTGAGTTTGTTGGCAGTTAGCCAAAGATGGACTTTCTCTAGCTCAGTATTTACTGTGGCATTTAGAGCAAGGGGGTCAGGACTGGAGTAAATGAAGGTTGTGTCGTCAGCAAATAGAATTGGTTTGAGGTGTTGGGAGGCATTTGGAAGGTCATTAATGTAGATGAGAAAGAGGAGAGGGCCAAGTATGCTGCCCTGAGGAACACCAATGTTGATGGGTAGGGTGGGAGAAATTGTATTATTCACAGAAACATACTGGAGCCTGTCAGTAAGATAAGATTTGAGGTATTGCAGGGAGTGTCCTCTGACTCCATAATGATGTAATTTAAGAAGAAGGTTTTGATGGTTGACAGTGTCAAAAGCCTTACGCAGGTCCACAAATAACCCAACAGGAAACTCCTTTTTATCAAGAGCTGCGTGAATTACGTTAATCATACTAATAAGTGCATCGTTAGTGCTTTTTTTGGGTCTGAAGCCATATTGACAAGAGCTAAGTATATTGTGTTTGGCTAGAAAAGAGTAAAGCTGCTTGTAGATTAGCTTTTCGAATATTTTTGACAAGTTAGGCAGGATTGATATAGGTCTATAGTTGTTAACATCAGTGAGATCACCACATTTGTAGACAGGGGTTACTCTTGCTTTTTTTAGAATGTCAGGAAAGGTTTGGAGTTCAAGTGACTTGTTGAAGAGCAATGCAATAGCAGGGGCTAGAGATCTGGAGGCTTTTTTGTAAATTAAAGTTGGTATCTCCTCGAGGGCACTAGACTTGGTTTTAAGGGAAAGGATTATTTCATTGACATCAGTGGAACTAGTAGGCTTTAGGTACAGAGACTGTGGATAGTTACCTGTAAGATAGTCCTTAACATCAGTACAGGAAGATGGAATATCATTTGCAAGGGATGACCCAATGGAAGAGAAGAACCTATTGAACTCAATAGCAGAATCAGAGGCTGAAAGCTGACCAACGTTATTGGAAAGGAGTGTTGGTTTGTTATTTAAAATCTTCTTTGATCCCAATATTTGTGAAATTGTGCTCCAAGTTTTTTTAATGTTGCTTAATGTTGTTTAATGTTGTTTTTTAATGTTGCAAGTTCAGTCTGAAGGGTAGAGGCCCAGTTGTTTATACGGACTCCCCACTCAAAGTATAGGCCATCGCCCATTGTCAGGACAACTGCACTTCCAGCTGCACCCGTGGTGCGGTGTAGGGAACCATCAGTGTATATAATTTGAGAGAGAGAATGCTCTGTGTCAGAGCATCAATATGGCTTAAGGCGTTGAGCTTTGCCTCAAGACGAAGCTTGGGCTGATCTCTAATTTGCTTCTTGGGTGGAAAGGGAGGGATTAAAACTGGAAAGGGTGTAACCTCCCACGGTGCAGGAAAGTGCCGTTGTTGTTTCTCTTGGTACAAATCATGAACCCCATACATTCTGAGTTGAGTTCCAGTTTTTGTTATCCATTTGGAACAATGCTGATCTTCAATAAAGAAATTCTGGAGGGCTTCTGTGCAAGGATTAGGATGAGTTAGCCTAAGCATTTTTAAACCAATTTGACAGTTAATTTCAGTAACACGATCAACAACGCTCAGAATATTAAGTTCCTTTCTCATATTAAGTATCTTTGTGGTACGAGGGCACCCAAGGATTATCCTCAAGGCTTCGTTCTGCAATTTTTCAAGCCCTCCAAGCTTTCTTTCAGGCATCAAAACAAGCAGAGGTGCAGCATAATCCACTAAAGATCTGATGTATGCAAGATACATCATTTTGACAATTCTGACATTGGCACCATAGCCTGAGTGATAACCTGCAACAGCCTTGAGAGCTCGGAGCCTCTCTTTATACTGACGACAGAGTCTGAATACAACAGGACCATACAGTGGCACCTCAAGGCCAAGGTATTTGAATCTGTTTACATAGTCAAGCTCGGAGCCATCAGACAGTTGCATCTTGCGAACAGCTCCTCCCTGCCTGGGTGGGCGCTGATTTAGTATCTTTGTTTTCTCTGCTGAGATAATTAAACCCAGGTCCTGACATGAGTCTAATACAGAGTTAAGAGTGTTCTGCGTGTTAGCATACCCAGTGGTGTGTATCATTATATCATCAGCATAGCTAATGATGTGGACGTTGGGTTTGCTCGGCATAGAGTTTAACAGCGTGTTTATTAAGATATTAAATAAGGTAGGACTGAGGACACCACCCTGCGGGGTACCTAGTTCAAAGTCTCTTGTTACACTCCTATGCCCCTGGAAAAATACAGATGACTTCCTGTTGGATAAGTAACCCCTGATCCAACAAAGAAGCCGACTACCAATATTCATTCTTGCAAGCTCACTCAAGATAACATGTCTATTTGCAATATCAAAGGCAGCTTTAAGATCTAGGAAGGTGGTATATGACTTTTCTGATCAGGGGGAGAAAGATACTGGCAGTATGGGGCTTTAAATTTATTGAAGATTAAATTCTGCAGAACATGTAATTATATAAAGTTTCAAATATATAAAGTAAGTAAATATATAAAGTAAGTAAATATATAAAGTTTATATTAAAATATATAAAGTAAATATATAAAGTAAGAATTAACAGTAACAATTCCAAGTCCGAGGACTAGATTTAACTTAAAAGGTACACCCGTAGTAAGTATGAGACCTTAGCCTATAGTGACATGGAAACTAATTCTGCAGAAACCTAAAGGTTAACTGGTACTAGAATTAAGGCCGAGTGCAAATGTGTAGTAATTATATAACACTAGGATATAACAGGCAGGACACAAAGAATAACTAATAAGTGAGAGACCACATAACACGTAATGTACCCGGCCAAGAGGCCGTAAAAGACCTAATGAATAAGGAGAAGGGGGTGTGACTACAAGTAGGGCTTACTAGCACCTAGACTGGGCAAAGTATTAGCTGCGGACAGCGGGACACTTGGGGACCGGCGCTGCACCCCCACCGCAGGCCAGCGGCCGGACCCCCCCCCCCCCAAGGGCGAGTGCCAGCTGGCCGCGTGAGGCACTCAAAGTGGCAGAGCAACAACGTCCCGTCTGACGTAGGATGTGAGAGCACTACTCTTCCACCTGCCGACTGCCATTATTTCTGATGTGGCGAGCCCGTCCCGAGACAGCTGGGTGGCCCTG
Source organism: Procambarus clarkii (assembly GCF_040958095.1). Lineage (NCBI taxonomy): Eukaryota > Metazoa > Arthropoda > Malacostraca > Decapoda > Cambaridae > Procambarus > Procambarus clarkii. The sequence continues at coordinate 12,616,295 of NC_091165.1, forward strand.
CCGATACGGAAGGAATGCGGCGCGTAGTCATCTGGAGGCAGCCTAGCGCCGAGAGGGCAGTGCGTAGGATCCTGGAGAAAACTCACCTGGTGACAGGAGCGCCTGCGGCGTGTTTGAATATGGGCCCCGGGCCCAGGCCCCTGTAATTAAAGTATTTAGACAGAGCACGGACCGGGCGGTACTTGCTGGAAGGGTTCGCTCTCAGGGAGAGGGTGGGCGTTCGACCTGCGCTGTGCTTGTAGGTGTTGAAGACGATATCTATTCCTGCCGTCGTAAGTGATACCTGCTCAAGGTTGAGCGTGTGTCGTCCATGCTCCACGTAGACCGCCTCACCCGGGCGTAGGCAGGCGTGGAAAACCAGGGAGAAGAGCGCCCTGTAGCAAGACTTCTCATAGGCGGAGTTACATACGCCTCCCAGTGCCCGCAGCAGGCGATGCAGGGGGCTCCTCGTCACAGGGAGACGCCGTGCAGGGGCCCGCTGTGCGGAGTTACGTGCCCCTTGAGGAGTTGGGTGACCGGGAACTGCCGAGTTGGGTCCCTCCTACCGTGTAGCTTGCGGACGAAGGCGATGGCCGCTAGATAGGCGTGCAGAGAGCGGTAAGCCAGGCCCCGCGAGGGCAGAGATTGCAGGAAGTTCACCAGAGTCGAAGGTGCAGCATCGAAGGGGCATTCTCCTCGCCGTCCTGCCGAGACGTAGGCGGCATACTCCACCCACTTAGCCCTGTAAGTACGCCTCGCCGCTGGCTGCGGGGAGTTGAATAGGGTCCTCACAGTTGCAGGGTGAAGTTGCAGGGCAGGAGGTGCGCGGGAACTGTTGTCGGCGTCTCGGCGAGGCCTGCTTCTCGCAGGAACAAGGGCGGCAGCGTCACTGCACTGTTGTCCGATGTCACTGCACCTCCTCCGTCGCGGTGACCTGAGCCCGAGGAGGGCCCACGTGCTTGCGCAATGAGGGCCTGCAGCGTCGTCCAATCGTCTGCTGAAAAGGTGGGAGTTGTGTCACTGTGCCACCCGTTGCTTTGTCCGAATTGTCCAGCTGAGGTGTGCGCCCGGTGTCCGTGTCCGAGCCAGCCGAGGAGGGCTCTGTAGAGGGGGAGGCAAAGCGTGCGGGCTTGGTCCGCGCCCTGGCCGGCTGTGTCCGTGCTCCACTACGTTGCTGTCCTCGCGTTGACGCCGTCCGTGCCCTCTTCCGTGTTGCAGATGTTGGGTGGTCCGGCTTCTCGCCACTGCGGAAAGAGGGAACGTTAGTGACAGCCTGACTAACCTGGCGACAGGCAGGGGGGAAATAAACCCGGCTGCCGCGCCTGCTAGCATAACATACGCCGCCCCAACTAACAGTAATTAAGACACGTTGCCGGGGATAAAAACAGAATCCTGCAGGCACGAAGGAGGGGGGGGGATGATAAGACAAGCAGACGTAGGAGGAACCAAGGAGACGTTTCCCACAGGCGTGCCCGCACGGCTGGGGGGGGGGGGGGCGGAAATAACAGTGGGCCGAAGAGAAGATAACGTCGCCGAGGCGCGCTGGACGGCACACAACCCGGTCTGAGAGGGACATAGGCCCTAAAGCGAGAGGCGATAACGTAGAATGGGATGGAAGAATGCGGAAGTAAGAGGGCGAGACCGAGTAAACAGGGAACCAGGGGGGGGGGGCAACCGATAAGCCGCGGCTCGCGCACCGCTGGCCATACCTAAACATACCCAGACAGGAAGGGGAGAAGCATAAAAGTAATCCAGCAAAAGAGACAAGCAGCTGTCAAAGCATAGCCTGCAGGAGGCGAATGACTGGGGAAGGCTGACGAACAGGCCCCAATAACTTAAAGCAAGGGCAAGAGGCCCGTAACACAGCAACGAGCCCGACGCGTCGGAATTTACCCAAACCATAAAGGCAAAGCTCAGTAAACACCCGAAGGAGACCAAGAAAATATCTAGGCGACAGAAAGAAAGTTAACCAACCCAATGAAAAAACCCCAGAGAAGGGGGGAGAAAAGTAGCCTGAATAAACAAGCGAGAAGCAAGAGGCCCGCAACACCGATAGCAAGGCAAGCAGCAGACCTTACAGACGTAGTAGCAACAAGCATAGTTGAACGACAGAGGAACCGGGGGAAGAACATAACTAACAGCGAGAGCTAGGCGTAAACGAGAATAAATGAAAGGAACCCAACAACTGCAGGGCCAGAAGCGTAAAGCTAGAGGCGAGTGCCCACAACTGCACCTCGCACATCCTGGCTGCCTTGAAAAACAACGGTGAAGGAAAGTGGATTACTAACTGTAGACACTGCCAAGGAAATAAACAAGAGATGGCAGAAACAAATTAACGTAAGGCAAATATAACATTTCGCCCTATAGTAAAATTTGTTTATAACAAACATAAAGGATGCACGACACAAATGTAACCAATTAAGTAACAGGGATTAAATAGTGGTAGGCGAATGGGACATTTCGCCCTATAATAAATAGATAACAAATTTAATGACAAACATAAAATGATGCACAGCACAAACGTTACCAAATAAGTAAGATGTATTAAATTGCGGTAGGCTAAATGGAACATTTGCCCTAGAATAAATAAAACCATTTTTACATTAAGAAAACGGAGGAGAAGCATAACATAAATATAACCATATAAGTAACGTGAATAAAGTGCAAGAACTAAGCATAAACTACTGTGACTACCGAGGAAACTAGGCAAAAGTGCAGGGCCAGGAAACGGGAAGCTAAAATAAGGGCCCGCGAATACTGCAAATAGCCCAGCCTGGCTGACTTTACTTAATAATTTACTTAGGAACTCTGCAAATAGCACATCCTGGCTGACTCTACTTAATAATTTACTTAGTGACTCTGCAAATAGCACATCCTGGCTGTCTTTACTTAATAAATTTAATTAGTAACTCTGCAAATAGCACATCCTGGCTGACTTTACTTAATAATTTACTTAGTAACTCTGCAAATAGCACATCCTGGCTGACTTTACTTAATAAATTACTTAGTAACTCTGCTAATAGCACATCCTGGCTGACTTTACTTAATAATTTACTTAGGAACTCTGCAAATAGCACATCCTGGCTGACTCTACTTAATAATTCACTTAGTAACTCTGCAAATAGCACATCCTGGCTGACTTTACTTAATAATTTACTCAGTAACTGCAAATAGCACATCCTGGCTGACTTTACTTAATAATTTAAATAGTAACTCTGCAAATAGCACATCCTGGCTGACTTTACTTAATAATTTACTTAGTAACTCTGCAAATAGCACATCCTGGCTGACTTTACTTAATGACGTAAGGCAAGGAAAAATGAGCAAACATACTGAACACAGCAACGCAAAATTAAACATGCGACAAGAGCAAAGCATCAACTGTCGGAGTAAATTAAGGTAGGCTGTTTGGGAAAAAGAATCCGTGGTAATCTGAAAGCAGGAGGCATGTTAGTGCTGAAATGTAGAACGTAATTAAGAGTAAGGCAAGGCATGTCGCGAGATGTCTGCAAGTACAAAATAAGAAACCTTCCATATAAAGTGTGAAAATCTTAATTTACATTGTCTTAGGAAGGCAAAGAACGGGATATCATTAAATATACGACGTTCCCGACGACGCTTCGACGCCGCCATCTGCAGGAGGGTACCGTGCCCCAGGCAACGTGGGGGCCACCCCCCTGTCCAGGGCACCTGAAAAGGTGCAAGGCATGGCACGTGATATCTGCAAGTACGAAATAAGGGTATACAATCGGCGTGCATATATAACCATTTTTACATTAAGAGAACGGAGGTGAAGCATAACATAAATATAACCAAATAAGTAATGTGAATAAACTGCAAGAGCCAAGCGTAAATACTGTAACCACTGAGGAAACTAGGCAAAAATGCAGGGCCAGGGAACGTAAAGCAAAATAAGGGCCCGCGAATACTGCAAATAGCACCTCCTGGCTGACTTTACTTAATAAATTACTTATAACTCTGCAAATAGGACATCCTGGCTGACTTTACTTAATGACGTAAGACAAGGAAAAGTGAACAAACACACTGTAGCACAGCGAACGCCAAAATTGAACATGCGACATGCGCGAGGCAACAAACGAAGGAGTAAATTAAGTTAGGCTGTTGGCAAAAGGGATCCGTGGTGACCTGAAAGCAGAGGCATGTCAGTGCTGAAATGTAGAACATAATTATGAATAAGGGCAAGGCATGTCGCGAGATGTCTGGAAGTACAAAATAAGAAACCTTCCATATAAAGTGTGTGAAAATCTTAATTTACATTGTCTTAGAAAGGCAAAGAATGGGATATCATTAAATATACGACGTTCCCGACGACGCTTCGACGCCGCCATCTGCTGGAGGGTACCGTGCCCCAGGCAACATGGGGGCCACCCCCCTGTCCAGGGCACTGCCCCTGGAACTATACGCCGAGGACTTAACGAACACCGAGGGAGACGAGTCATCCTGGATTGCCGGCGGCAACGCCGAACCCAGGGCCTGTGGTGCGTACTGTTAGACGTAAACCTGCAGACGTCGTCGCGCTGATCTCGGGTCCGAGCTTACAACACCAGCGTCTCCCTCCGACGTTGAAGAACAACCGACGACACAAGGCGGACGGGCAGGCGGACGAACGCTGAACTTGCAACGTAGGAGGAATCCCTGCTACAACGGACGGGCAGGGCGCTTAAGACAAACACACCGGGCTACACCGGCCAGGCGGGAACGCCTGGGAACCAACCTGCCGGTCGACACCGGCCAGACGGAGTACATGGAGTAACGGTCCTGGCTACCCCCCAGGCAAGCAGGACACGTGCCTGAGGGCCTGGGCGACGGAAAACTTTAAATAACACACCGGGCTACACCGGCCAGACGAACGTCTGGGTACAACATACCGGTCTTACACCAGGCAGACGGACGTCTGTGGACAACTTGTTCGGCGACAACTCCGGGGAAGACGTACCTGGGGACAACTTGTTCGGCGACAACTCCGGGGAAGACGTACCTGGGGACTCCGGGACTCCAAAGGGGCCTGGGACTAACTCCCCGGGCAACACGGCCGGGCGAGACGTCCGAGGGCGACGTGCCTAGCTGAGAACACACCACACACGCCAAGGACCCCGTGGCCTACCAGCCAAGCGCTGCCACAAGGCGCTGGGAACCAACCTGCCGGGCAACACCGGCCAGACGGAGGACAAGGAGTAACGGTCCTGGCAACCCCCCAGGCAAGCAGGACACGTGCCTGAGGGCCTGGACGACGGAAAGCTTGAAATAACTCACCGGGCTACACCGGCCAGACGTACGTCTGGGGACTACATGCCGGTCTTACACCGGGCAGACGGACGACTGGGGACAACTTGTTCGGCGACAACTCGGGGGAGACGTACCTGGGGACTCCGGGACTCCAAAGGGCCTGGGACTACCTCCCCGGGCAACACGGCCGGGCGAGACGGCCGAGGGCGACGTTCCTAGCTGAGAACACACCACACACGCCAAGGACCCCGCGGCCTACCAACCAAGCGCTGCCACACGGCATGCTCAGGGCCTAGACGAAAGGGAGGGGGGGGGGCCGCACACAGTCGCGCCTGTACGGGCGCAAGGCAGCCCGAGCCCCGACGTGGGGAAACCGTGGCGCAAAGCCACGTGGAATAGCACCCAAATAAGGGAACAGGAAGGGCAGAACACAGCCCAGCCGTGCGCTCCAAGGAGCGCCGTGCCACGTGGCAGCACGACCAGGCGTGTGCCCCATAGCAGGCCCGGGCGAAGGGCCGGAACCTGGCCACGAGTCGTCGCCAGAGCGACGCTTGTCCGCACAGGGAGACCCGACCCCTGGGGACAGCCCAGGGAAACCGGCAGACCGGCAACAGGGAACGCCCGAGGGAAAACAGGAAAGTCGCAGAAGCACGCCCTGCCGGCCAGGCACGTGACGCCCCGGCAAGGCATGGGCCCCAAGGCGGGGCCCGCCAGAGGGCCGCCCACGCCCGGCCACGTGTCGCCGCCGCCAAAAACATGCGCCCCGGGCGTAGGACCGAACCTGGCCACAAGCCGTCGCCGACGGCGACACATGTCCTCGGACAAGGAGAAAACCTGGCCCCTGGGCCGGCCCAGGGAACCCGGCGGGCCGGCAGCGGGGAGCCCCGAAGGAAAGGCGGGAAGGACGCCGACGCACGCCCAAACGACCAGACACGTGGTCGATGGCGGCGAGGCATGGGCCCCAAGGCAGAGCACGAAGGGCGTAGGGCCCTTCACGCCTGTCCACGTGGCGACGCCGGCAAGGGCACGCCTGGCCGCCGACGGGGCCCCGGGCAGGGCGCGCGCCTGGGCACGCCACGCTGCGGGGCCCCCTGGACACGTACGGGCGCGGCTGGAAGGTGCCCCACCTGAGAGGAGACCGAACGCAGGCCCCTAGGGACGCGGCCCGGCGCACGCCGACCCTAAGCCAGCCACGCGACCTGCACGGCACGGGGGCGCCAGACACGGGGCCAAGAAGGGCGCCCCACCACTCCCGGGAACTAGCAGCAGAGAGCCCAAAGGACTAACTAAGTCGGCACACACGTACCGCGAGGGGATGGCGCTTGGCACACGCCGCACTGGGGAGGTCCTGACTAGAATTGAACAGAAAACCTCACCTTGGGGTTAAAAGTGTAGGGCAGGAGGCCCCTGCCGGATCTGTCTGGGGTGTCGAGGGCCCCATGATGTCTGTGAGAGAGAGGCCAGGACCGAGGCAGCTGGCGTGATGTCCATCTCGTGCGAAGTCGGGCGGCCGGGGAGTGGTTGCGAGGGCAGCGGCGGGGGCAGGCGGAGTGAGGGCAGAGCCCCTCTGTGCCCCCGTATTTATACGCGCCCCAGACTGCCCGCGCAACGCCGCGGGACGCGCTGCACAAATGTTTCTTTCTCCCCCATCAGAAACATCCCCGCTTGCGATCAAGCAGTGGCCATTTTCAGTGTGCAGGGTAAGAAAGGTGGTGATGCAATGATGCACACTCCTTCCATGCATGAAGCCTTATATCTGGGGGGGATAGCATGGTTCTTATTCTATGGAGAAGACGGTTTAGGACCATTCTCTCGAATGTTTTGCAAATGCAACTAGTAAGGGAAATTGGGCGGAAAGCATTCTCTTGATTTGGCTTGGGAATTGGAATGATTATACTGTTGGTCCAAGAGATAGGAAGTTTCCCAGTAACATAGCTCATATTATACAGCTCAAGCAGGGAATTCCCTGGTACTAAAGGGAGCAGACGCAATATGTCATAAGTGATACCATCTTCACCGGGGGATGTGGCTTTGCCTTTGTTTAGGGCCGCGAGTAATTCAAACTCAGTAAATGGCACGTTGCATTCCTCTTCCTTGTGGAGCATGAAGTCAACGAGCCTTTCTCGATCTCCATAACCAGCATTTAATCTGAACTGTATGTCTGGGGGAAGATTATTGAAGCTAGAAGTGGTTGCCCAAGCATCGACTAACTAGTTTGCTCTGTGTAGAGGGTGAGGGTGTGCTACTTGGCCGATCTTATCGCCTTTAATTAATAATAATAATAATAATAATAATAATAATAATAATAATTTTTATTTAGGCAAAGGTACATACATAAAGAGATTTTACAAAGTTTGTTGGCTTTATAGATAGAGCTAGTACATACAATGCCTAAAGCCACTATTACGCAAAGCGTTTCGGGCAGGAAAAAACACTACTGACTAAAGCTTAAAACTAATGGGTAAAAAGAAAAAAATGCGTTGAGTACAAATAAAAATAGAGGTAAAAGAGGGGGGAACATTGTTGAAAAAACAGCACAAATACAATTACAAATTATTACAGAAAATTACATTAAAACAGCGTTGATTTGAAAAACAAAAAAAAAAAAAAAAAACATACATGGGTTGACAATAGAGGGGTAAGGTAGGTTACAGGGAATTTATTAGGTATAGCTTCGTTTTTAACTTAAACTGGTTGAGAGAGGTAGTCTTTAACATGGTTGGGAAGGTCATTCCACATTCTGGGCCCCTTGATTTGTAGAGCATTTCTGGTTTGATTAAGTCGTACTCTAGGAATATCAAAACTGTATTTATTTCTGGTGTGGTGCTCATGGGTTCTGTTACAACCTTCTATGAAGCTTTTGAGATCAGGATTGGCATTACAGTTTAGCATTTTATATATGTATAATACACATGAGAGAATGTGCAGTGACTTAATGTCTAACATATTCAGGGATTTGAGTAGGGGTACCGAGTGATGTCTGGGGCCAGAATTGGATATTGTCCTAATAGCAGCTTTGTGTTGAGTAATTAGAGGACGTAAGTGATTTTGGGTAGTAGAGCCCCAAGCACAAATACCATAGTTGAGATATGGATAGATAAGGGAGTAATAGAGAGTTACCAGGGCAGGGCGTGGTACATAATATCTGATCTTAGAAAGAATGCCCACAGTTTTTGAAACTTTTTTTGATATGTTTAGAATGTGTCCCTGGAAATTCAGCTTGTGGTCAATGAGAATGCCAAGGAATTTGCCATCTAATTTGTTACAAATTTGGGTATTGTTTATTTTGAGATTTATTTGATTAGAGGATTTATTGCCAAACAGAATATAGAAAGTTTTGTCAATGTTAAGGGTGAGTTTGTTGGCAGTTAGCCACAGATGGACTTTATTTAGCTCAGTATTTACTGTGGCATTTAGAGCAAGGGGATCAGGACTGGAGTAAATGAAGGTTGTGTCGTCAGCAAATAGGATTGGTTTGAGCTGTTGGGAGGCATTTGGAAGGTCATTAATGTAGATGAGAAAGAGGAGAGGGCCAAGTATGCTGCCCTGGGGAACACCAATGTTGATGGGTAGGGTGGGAGAAATTGTATTATTCACAGAAACACATTGGAGCCTGTCAGTAAGGTAGGATTTGAGGTATTGTAGGGAGTGTCCTCTGACACCATAATGATGTAATTTAAGAAGAAGGTTTTGGTGGTTGACAGTATCGAAAGCTTTACGCAGGTCCACAAATAACCCAACAGGGAACTCATTTTTATCAAGAGCTGTATGAATCGAGTTAAGCATACTAATAAGTGCATCGTTAGTGCTTTTTTTGGGCCTGAAGCCATATTGGCAAGGGCTAAGTATATTGAGTTTGGCTAGATATGAGTAAAGCTGCTTATAGATTAGTTTTTCAGAAATTTTTGACAAGTTTGGCAGGATTGATATAGGTCTGTAGTTGTTAACATCTGTGAGATCACCACATTTGTGGACAGGCGTTACTCTCGCTTTTTTTAGAATATCTGGAAAGGTTTGGAGTTCAAGTGACTTGTTGAAGAGCAAAGCAATAGCAGGGGCTAAAGATCTGGAGGCTTTTTTGTAGATTAAAGTTGGTATCTCCTCAAGGGCACCAGACTTGGTTTTAAGGGAAAGGATTATCTCATTGACGTCAATGGAATTAATAGGCTTTAGGTACAGAGACTGGGGATAGTTCCCTGTAAGATAGTCCTTAATGTCAGTACTGGAAGATGGAATATCATTAGCAAGGGATGAACCAATGGAAGAGAAGAACCTATTGAACTCAATAGCAGAATCAGAGGCTGAAAGCTGACCATCGTTATTAGACAGGAGAGTCGGTTTGTTAGTTAAAGACTTCTTTGATCCCAATATTTGTGAAATTGTTCTCCATGTTTGTTTAATGTTGCTCTTTATTTGGGTAAATTTATCTTCGTAGTATTTAGTTTTGGCTCGTCTAATTATCTTAGATAGCAATAATGAGTAATTCTTTGAGAATTCTTTGGAGACAATTCCTAACCTATACTTTTTCTCAAGGTCATGTTTTTTATTAATAGATTTAAGTATTCCCTTTGTAAGCCAGGGATTGTTAAGCCTTTTGGTTGTGACTTGTTTTGTAAGCATAGGACAGTGGGTATTATAAAGGCTAAGAGTTTTTTGAAGAAAAGATTGAACTGCTAGGTTGATGTCCTCTATGTTACCTAACTCGGACTCCCAGTTGACATTATCAGTAGCAGTTATAAAATTGTCTATAGCAGTTTCATTGTGTAGTCTAAAACGTATCTCTCTTGACTCAAGAGGTGGTTTGCTAATGTTAGTTAAGAGAAATGTGGGGTAATGGTCTGTAGTGCTATCGGTGATTATACCTGAAATAAGCGGAGAGGTTATATTTGTCCAGATGTGATCTAGAGTCGTGGCAGTGCTATCAGTGATTCTAGTAGGTCTAGTGATTAAGGGTATGAGGAAGCAGGAATTCATACAGTTGAGGAAGCTAACAGCAGTAGGGTGTTCTGGCTCGCTCGAGGTCAATATTAAAGTCCCCTGCGATAATTAGGTGGTTTTTGTTCAGTCTGTTATCAAGTATTAGATTTCTAAGGTTTGAGTTGAATTCGGACACATCAGTGTTAGGAATTCTATAAACTGCACCCACAGACAGGATAGACTCGGCACCCTTGACTCTGAAGCTGGCGAAGATATACTCCCCATAGCAGTCTCTAGTTCTAATTTCCTTTAAGCATGTTAGTTCTTGGTGGTAGTAAAGAGCAGTGCCACCACCTCTCTTCCATGCCTGGCTGAGGGGGGTGTGAGAATTGAGACTTAACAAAAGTTTCCCAGTTATCTTGCCTGAGCTCTGTCATGCGCTCCCTCGCCTTGGCGAGGGAGCGCATGACAGAATCCAATGTCCTTGTGTCTAGCACTGTAGTCACCAAGAATGATGGTTGGCTCTGCTTGAGCGCAGGCCGGAAGATCAATATAATTTAACTTTCCTGCTGGAGCATATAGATTAAATACATTGAGAACAGAGTTGCCAACATAGATCCTCACTCCATGATACTGTTGACCGGCAGTTTGTTTTTCTGGCAGAAGTTGATGGGGTAGGGATTGTTTGATGTATAGAATGCAAGAGTTACTGGATCTGAGGTTGTAAGAAACAAATGTGGGCAATTTCGGGGGTGAGGATCTTGCGGGAACTCTGCACTCCTGGAAGACATACAATATCGATGTGTTCAGTTGTTACTTTGTGATGTAAATCTGAGAACCTTTTTTTGAGGGATGCAATGTTCCAGCTTAGGACGGATAACTTAGTTAATTGTGCATTTAAAGTCAGCATTATATATATTGATATTATTAGTTCACTTAATAAATATTATCTATATACATATTATCTATTGCACTACGGTATAAGTCCAGGAACATTTCTTAGTTTATTACCAATGTATTTAATTATTTATTACCATTTGCATCCAATGGTCTAGTACAATTTGTCTGTCATTTCCAGCTATAGAGTCGTTTTGGAAACATTTGGCAAATCATTGACGTATATAAGAAATAGGAGAGGTCCCAAGATGCTGTCCTGTGGCACCCTTACTGTCAATGGTAGAGTGGGGGAGGCTATGATATTGATGATTACATATTGATTATTGGTGTCTGTCAGTGGGGTAAGAACAAATATAGAACAGAGCAAGGCCTCGGATACCATAGTAATGAAGTTTAAGTAAGAGGTAGTAATGGTTTACAGTATCAAAGGCCTTTCTCGGGTCAATGAAGAGGCCAATTGGGAACTCGTTTTTGTCAAGGGCTGTATAGATTATATTAAGCAGACTAATAATGGCATCATTGGTACTTTTTTGAGAACGGAAGCCTAACTGGCAGGGATTTAATATGTTAAGTTTTACAAAGTAGGAATAGAGCTGTTTGTAAATAATTTTGTCAAATATTTTTGAAAGTATAGGTAAATTTGATATTGGTCTGTAATTGTTTATGTCACCTGTCTCACCTCCTTTGTGAACTGGCCGGGATATCGATATCGCTTAATGAATTAGGCTGGGATATCGATATCTATGGCAGATGGCTGCAGGTAATGAATCTCCCAATGGTGAACATTCATATTGTAAACTATGTAGACAAGAGCTGGGACATACTCTCCAACACTATATCTGTGATTGCCCTGTTATAAGTGACTTCAGACGTAATGGAATGAGGTACTTTGCGCTCTGTAATTACTTCATACACTGGAAGATATTCTTGTGCTGTACCAGATTTTGCTAGTGGAGACTAATAGATCAGCCTTTCATTTCATGTTCTCTCCTGATTTTAAGCCAGAATTGATTGTTTTTGTGTTGAGGCAGGTATTTTCTCCCCTGATTCCATATATGACTTACCATCCTGTGAGATGGGAATATTAGATGAACTTATAGCTAGTTTTCGGTCTACACTATGTAATCTTTCATATAGAATAGGGTAGCAAGCAACACATTACTGAGTATACCTAAGCTTGTTAATTAAAAAAAAATGTGTATTCTATTAAATATAGCTAATTATATATATATTTTTATAAGTTAGTTTAGTTCATTTATTATGCACCCCATACCCATCTTGTGGGCGTTTTTTTATATAAATAAATAATATTATTGTATATGGTGTGTGGGAACTTGTATAGGGGTGTGGTGACGTCACACTGAAGACGTATTGTGTTGACAATCTCCTCCTGGAGTGCCAGGTGGCAGTGCTCGCCCGCAAGTCTTTACTGGATCAGCAGGACTTGCACACAGTCTACTGGAGGAGCGAGAGTGATGGCTGGGAGGGTGAAGGATGACGTTGCGGAGCAGCTGGCTGTCTACCGCTGGAGGAAGAAGCAACAGGAGGAGGAGGAGAGGCGCAGAGGCCTGATGCAGCGGGTGTGGGGGTTCCTGCCTTCCTTGGTGTCTAGAGCCACACCACCTCTCTCCTCTCCTACACTCCACCAACCTCCTAGAGTAACCTCTGAAGACACACATCATCTCAACACCAGTAAGGTAGAAGAATTAGCAGGAATTGTTCCAGCCTGAAGGGTTACTCGTGGTGTCTGTTGTAGTGGGCCTGACAGCCGAGTGGACAGCGCTCGGGATTCGTAATACAAAGATTCCGGGTTTGATCCCCGGTGGAGGCGGAAAGAAATGGGCAGAGTTTCTTTCACCCCTGATGTCCCTGTTCACCTAGCAGTAAATAGGTACCTGGGAGTTAGATAGCTGTTACAGGCTGCTTCCTGGGGGTGTAATTACCTATCTTGAGGTCATCTTGAGATGATTTCGGGGCTTTTTAGTGTCCCCGCGGCCCGGTCCTTGACCAGGCCACCACCCCCAGGAAGCAGCCCGTGACAGCTGACTAACACCCAGGTACCTATTTTACTGCTAGGTAACAGGGGCATAGGGTGAAAGAAACTCTGCCCATTGTTTCTCGCCGGCGCCTGGGATCGAACCCAGGACCACAGGATCACAAGTCCAGCGTGCTGTCCGCTCGGCCGACCGGCTCCCTTTCACAATTCCTGCTACACCTAAGTGTAGTTACAGGATGAGAGCTATGCTTGTGGTGTCCCGTCTACCCAGCACTCTTTGTCATATAACACTTTAAAACTACTGACGGTTTTGGCCTCCACCACCTTCTTAACTTGTTCCGTCTACCACTCTGTTTGTGAAAGTGAATTTTCTTATATATCTTCGGCATCTTTGTTTAGTTAGTTAGGTTAAATCTATGACCTCTTGTTCTTGAAGTTCCAGGTCTCAGGAAATCTTCTCTATCGATTTTATCAATTCCTGTTACTATTTTGTACATAGTGATCATATCACCTCTTTTTTCTTCCGTCTTCTAGTTTTGGCATATTTAATGCCTCTAACCTCTCCTTGTAGCTCTTGCCCTTCAGTTCTGGGAGCCACTTGGTAGCATGTCTTTGCATCTTTTCCAGTCTGTTGATGTGCTTCTTAAGATATGGGCACCATACAACCACTGTATATTCTAGCTTTGGCCTAACAAAAGTCGTGAACAACATCTTTAGTATTTCACCACCCATGTATTTAAAAGCAATTCTGAAGTTAGAAAGCGTAGCATAGGCTCCTCGCACAACGTTCTTTATGTGGTCCTCGGGTGATAGTTTTCTATCTAGAACCACCCCTAGATCTCTTTCTTTATCAGAAGAAATCTTTCAAGATTTCTCACATAATTTATAGGTTGTGTGAGGTCTATGTTATCCTATTCCACATTCCATAACATGGCATTTATTCACATTAAATTCCATTTGCCAAGTGGTGCTCCATATTCTTATTTTGTCCAGGTCTTCTTGAAGGGCATGACAATCATGTAGGTTTTTTATCTTCCCTATTATCTTAGCATCATCAGCAAACATGTTCATATAATTCTGTATTCCATCTGGTAGATTATTTAAGTAGACAATGAACTGAACCCTGTGGTACTCCACTTGTGACATTTCTCCAGTCCGATACATTACTTCTAATTACTGCCCTCATTTTTCTATCGGTCAGAAAATTTGTCATCTATGTTAGTAGCTTACCTGTTACCCCTCCAATATTTTCAAGTTTCCAGAACAACCTCTTATGTGGAACTCGGTCGAAAGCCTTTTTTAGGTCCAGATAGATGCAGTCAACCCAACCATCTCTCTCCTGTAAAAACTCTGTGGCTCGATCATAGAAACTTGGTAAATTCGATACACAGGATCTTCCTGATCGAAAACCATACTGTCTATCTGATATTATATCATTTCCCACCAGGTGTTTTACCCATTTAGTTTTTATTATTTTTCCAATATTTTGACTATTACACTTGTCAATGATACAGGTCTATAATTGAGGGGGTCTACCCTGCTTCCACTTTTGTAGATTGGAACTATGTTAGCCTTTTTCCACACATCTGCTATGACTCCTGTACACAGGGATGTCTGAAAAATCAGCTGAAGTGGAATGCTGAGCTCAGTTGCACATTCTCTCAGAACCATGGTGAAACTCTTTCTGGGCCAACTGCTTTGTTCTTACTTTGCTCCAAGAGCATTTGTTTCACTTCGTCTCTAGACACTTCTATGTGCTCTATGGTGGAATTCTTATATAGTGTCTGGTTCTCTGAAGATCTCATTTTATACAAACACACTTGGGAACTTTTCGTTTAATGTTTCAAACATTTCCTTTTCATTTTCCATGTATCTGTCCCCCATTTTCAACCTCTGAATATTATCCTTTACCTGCAGCTTGCTTTTAATGAATTTATAGAAAAGGCCTTGATCTGATTTACATTTGTTTGCTATACCATTCTCAAAGTTCCTGTCTGGCTCTCTCCTTACTGATGTGTAGTTGTTTCTTGCATCTTTGTATCACTGATATGTTTGGGGGTTTGGTCTCTTCCTATAATGATTCCATGCTTGTGTCTTTTGATCTCTGGCCCTCTCGCAATTTCTGTTGAACCAACCCTGTTTCCTAGGTCTGTATCTTGGTTTTGGTATGAATGTTTGTGTGCCTTCATCGTATATTTTGCAAAATTTGGCATGCATCTCATTTACTTCCTTGCTTTGCAAGAAATCTCTTTCACCAGCACAGCCACTTCTTTCCCCTTCCTAATTTTCCTGTCACGTCTCCAAACTGAGTAGCCCCTTAGGAATACAACCTCATTTAAAATATTTTCAAGTTTCGTCTCTGTTAATACGACAATATTTGGGACTTTGAGCTGAATTATATCCTTCAACTCCAATATTTTTGATCTTGCTCCATCTATATTAGTATATACTATTTTCAGGAACATGTTTCCCTTCTCTTTATTCTTTACACCCCCTTCCTTTAATGATTTTTTGCTTTGTCTTTATGTACCATTTCACAAGCTTTCCACTCCCTGACACTTTGTAGAAAAAAATTCCTCTCTTCATTTCTATCCCCATTTAGACGTTTCGCTTCAACGAGGTTCATTTTCAGCTTTTCTCTGTCCTCTTTTGAGAGGTCTTGTCTTTTTGACCAAAGTTTGCCATCCTCGTCTCATTGCAATTTTCTGGTATTCCGAAGCACTTCTGTCATATACTTCACTTCATTAAACGTCACCCTTAAGGGGCTGTTCTTGTCTTTCTCATATTTTCCTATCCTCCTAAAATCACTAACATGCTCCTTTGAATTTAGGCCTTCTCCTAATCCTAATATTTTTTCTATGATTTTTTATCTCTTCTGCTGCTCGGTCCACCCTAGATGAAATTTCCGTCTCTAAACATCCAAAACTTATTATGGACTTACTTCTATCTACAGTGTTTTGTACCAGTTTACTGTTGGTTACCACTTCTTTCCTAATTACTTGCCTAAGATCCGCTTCTTGTTTATCATTTCTGGTTTTGACTTCCAAACACACTTCCTTAATCGTCTCTTTCTCTTTTACAACTTGGGCATACGTCTCTTTTTGATTTCTTCTTTATACTTTTCTAGTTCTTTATTAACCACCTCTATGTGAGTTGTCAATGAAGTTTCCAGTTGCAGAGCCTTACCTAACTCTGTTAGCCCTCAGGCATCCTTGGAGTTGTTCACCAAATGAGTCTATTTTCTTGTTTATTTCTTCAAAGTCACCACACTTCACTTTTCACACCTCATTTTCTTTCACTAGTTCCTTGATTTGCTCCTCCTGATTTGTTACCATGTCCGTTAATGCAGTAATAATCTTGCCTTCAGATTAGCTGAAGAATACTTCCTTTTAGAGTGCAAAGCTCACTCCTAAGAGCTCCATTGTCCTTTTCTAATTTAAGCACTTTTTCTTCATACTTCTTTTGCATATCCTTAATTATCTCTAACCTGCCAAAAAAACTCCTTTCCTTATATCTTGTGGTGAGAATCCTTTGAAACAATCATCTGTTGGTGTGCTTGCATTTCCTATGGTGGTGGTGGTGGCGGCCACCATCTTTGTTTTTGTTCTAGAACAAAAATTAAACTTTTTCAACTCTGCTATTTTCACTTGCCTTTACTTGTTTATTGTATTTTATTTGCTTTTACATTTCTCTGAACCATTATGTAACCTGGGACACCACTGTAGCCCGGAACCTGTTCCCAATACTTAGGTACTGTAATTCGATATTCCAGGAGCTTGTTGCAGTGTGACTCTTGCCTCCTCCAGCCTCCAAGAAAAAATCAAAACACAACAAAACAAGTGTTACACACTTGTTTTGTTTTGTTACACACAAACACAGTGTGTTTGTGTGTAACAAAAGGAAGCCTGGTCGAGGACTGGGCTGCGGAGATGCTAAGCCCCAAAATCATCTCAAGATAACCTCAAGATATGGTTCATTAGGAATGGAATCAATGTTCCGAATAAAACGAGCTCTTTTACGAGCTCTTTTCTTTTGAGAGAGATTATAGCGAAAGCAGATAAAGATAGATCACGACTGTTGATAGTCGGCGACTTCAACTTGAAATCCATAGACTGGAAGGCATATGAAGCTAGAAAAGACGACTTTTGGACTTGTAGATTCATAGACCTCATTCTGGAAACATTCTTGTATCAACATGTTAATGAAGCTACGAGGATGAGGGAAGGGGATATACCCTCCATATGGTGCTTGCCATGTTCATTTGATATTTACCAGGAAAGAGGATGAGATATTTGACATTTAGTACCTTCCTCCCTTGGGTAAAATTGACCATGTCTTTTTGGGAATAAAGTATGCAATGCATTATAATCTGGAAGTAAATAAAGAGGCTGAAGCAGTTGGAAAAACCTGATTTCAGGAGAGGTCATTATGGGGAACTCAGACATTTCTTTAAGGAATTTGACTGGAAAGACTTGCTGTTAGGACATGAAGTAAATGAGATGTATGTCAAGTTTTGTGAAATATATGATAAGGGCACAACAAAATTTATACTAAAGCAGAGATGCAGAACTAGGAAACAGGATTGGTTCAACAGAAATTGTGAGAGGGCTAGAGACCAAAAGACACAAAAATGGAATCGATATAGGAAGAGGCCAAACTCCCAAACATACCAGCGATACAAAGATGCGAGAAACAACTACACGGCAGTGAGGAGAGAGGCAGAAAGAAATTTTGGAAAAACAGAACCAGGCCTTTTCTATAAATTCATAAACAACAAGTTGCAGGTAAAGGATTATATTCAGAGATTGAAAATGGGGACACAGATTCATGGAAAATGAGAAGGAAATGTAGGAAACATTAAACGAAAAGTTCCAAAGTATGTTTGTACGAAATTAAATTTTCAGGGAACCAGACAATAAGATTTCCAGAGAACAATATAGAGGTGTCTAGAGATGAAGTGGAAGAAATGCTCAAGGAACTAAGTAAGAACAAAGCAGTTGGTCCAGATGGCGTTTCACCATGGGTTCTGAGAATGTGCACCTGAGCTCAGCATTCCACTTCAACTGATTTTTCAGGCATCCCTGTGCATAGGAGTCGTAGCAGATGTGTTGAAAAGAGGATAACATAGTTCCAATCTACAAAAGTGGCAACAGGGAAGACACCGTCAATCATAGACCTGTATCATTGACAAGTGTAATAGTCAAAATATTGGAAAAAATAATTAAAAGTAAATGGGTAGAACAACTGGAGGAAAAATGATATATTATCAGACAGACAGTATGGTTTTTGATCTGGAAGATCCTGTGTAACGAATTTACTCGGTTTCTATGATCGAGCCACAGAGATTTTACAGGAAAGAGATGATTGGGTTGGCTGCATCTATCTGGACCTACAAAAGGCTTTCGAAAGAGTTCCACATAAGAGGTTGTTCTGGAAACTGGAACATATAGGTGGGATAACAGGTAAGCTTCTAACATGGATGACAAATTTTCTGATAAAAAAATGGGGGTAGTAGTCAGAGGCACTGTATCAGAACAAGTGGAGTACCACAGGGTTCAGTTCTTGCACCGGTAAGGTACATTGTCTACATAAACGATCTACCATATGGAATACAGAATTATATGAACATGTTTGCTGATGATGCTAAGATAATAGGGAAGATAAGAAACTTAGATTTTCCAGTTGCTGTAAAAGTTTTAATTTTCTATCTTGGCATATGAATGCCATTTATGTTTTTCTAATTAGGGTGAGAAGTTTCAGATTCCAGTTGTAAAGAGACCCCTGGTACTTTAGATTTCATTTAAACACTTAAAATGGGAATACTGTACAGTAATTACCATATTTGTATAAAAAAGTTAACTTGTACTCATCTAGTTGTGCTTGTGGGGGTTGAGCTCTGGCTCTTTGAGCCTGCCTCTCAATTGTCGATCAACTTTGTTTTTTTTGTTTTCCAAATACCCCCCACCCCCTCCAATAAGCAGCCCGTAGCAGCTGTCTAACTCCCAGGTACCTATTTACTGCTAGGTGAACAGGATGCATCAGGGTGAAAGAAATTGCCCATTTGTTTCCTGCACCGAGGATCGAACACAGACCCCCTTAGAACTACAAATCCCAAGTGCTGTCCTCTCAGTTACGAGCTGAGTGATATTTCGATAACCAGCTAGTTAAAAGTACAGTATAACCAACCAAATTAATAACTACTGCATTGTTAATACAATGTTGATTACATTCTACAGATACTTTATTGTATACAAATTTATTCTATACTGTACAATTATTTTTATAATTATGATGAAATGTTAAATGTTTGGGGTTTTGCTTGAGTATTGGATATTTCCTGTGCACATGAAATAGTCCTCATTCACAATGGTAAGTTACTAATTTATATATATTGATACAATATTTTATACAGCAACAATATTGACATTTACTTTAGGTTGAGAAAATGGGGCTGGCAAGTTGTCAGCCAGCTGCACTCTGCTAAACTTAATAACTTTACTTATTAGTGCAGTAGTACAGAAAATAAAACAAAAAAATTTTGTTTAGAATAATGAAGTCAATCTATCAAAATCTTAAAAAAAAAATCCAATTTGCCACATACAGTAGATATATTTAGGATAATGCAAATGTGTTACATGAAACATAACATAAGTTTTGTATCCAAGTTCTTTTGTGCTATTTTCAGTTGTACTGCAAATTAGGTTATCTTAAAATTTTATGTTGGGTAAGGTTCCAGTCTTTGGCCACTTAAGCATTGTTTTCTGCACTTGTTTAAAGTTTTGTTTTTATTACATTTTAGAAAAGTGTATGATACAAATTTAAAATGATGATTTGATGTAAAATTACACGAATCTCCCTCAGTGGATGGTACCTTGTTGTGGCGAAGGGGCTTTTGTGTGCGGCTCGTGGATAGGAGGGAGGTAGCTTCTTCTCCCCTTTCCTGCCTTCTGTGGTGGAACACAAACAGATCTGTTCTCATGTCTTGGCCTTGTATGGAGACACATGCACACTCTTAGGTTTCTTCATCTGGGAGTTGAGCCTACCCAGCAGTTGTGACCCCTGGGGGGAGGGGGAAGTGGGCAAAATGCTTCTTTGGTGAGGGGACAGGTTAAATGGGAGGTTCAATGCAGTCCACCTGAACCAATTAGCTCATTTGTTTAGCCACATCTAGTTAGACATCGGGTCAAGTGGGCATTGTAGGGTTGGTTCCCCTATTGGACCCTGGGATGCCTTTTGGCTCTGCAATGGTGACCAATGTACAGTATACAGTTCTGGTTGCCCCTGAGGTTGCTTGCCCTTGAAATACCATGTGGACTTTGTGGTAGGAGGCGGTTTGGGACAGAGAAGTCTTCTGTTACTATTTTATGTTAACTTCTGACCTTATTTCTCCTCACTCATGGAGTGGGTAACCAGGCCCCCCGAGTCAGACTGTTATGGAAGGATGGGCTTTGTATCCCTGGATACGTTGGGGCCAGACCAGGCTTCATCTCCGATTGCCCCTACTAACTTTCTCTGTTCCCCTCCCACTTCTGTCGCTGGGTTGAGCCTCAAACCCCCAGTGGTGCCAGTGCCTTGTCCCTTGGTGTGGCTTCATCTTCCATTGTGACAACTACTGTACGCTGCTTATCCCTTTCCTTCACGGAGGTTCCCGGCGCCATCACCATGCTTGTATGCATTTGCTTCCTGCTACCACCGATGTATTCCAGGATTTGTTTGGCTTTGGTACATGGCCTAAGTACTGTATTTTTATCTTTGTCATGATGAACATATCCACCCTGATGTGCACATCCATAAGCATTTAAGTTACTCTGGATTCCCAGGTTACTTTTAATCCCACCCAGACTGGCACACATGTAGTTTCAACTTCTTTTCAAGTGGCGGTCACCCACCTAGCTACTTTGTCCTTCATTGAAGAAACCTTGGTTTAGGTGTCCAAAAATACCCTGCTGAATGCCGGCATTGGGACTGTTGTTTTTCTGCACCATACTGCAATTGGAGATAGAGACTTCAAAGACTGCCATGAGGATATTAAATATATTCTTGAGGTCCAGGGCTTTTCTGTCTTCCAGATTGACTCCTTTGCTTATTCCCTCTCACAATCATCATCAACCCCTTATTATTGTTAAGATCACTTTTGATGGACCCTTCTGTCTTCCATCATTCTTGCCGGTGCCAGTTGTTCCATTCCGTAATACATCCCCTCCCCATGCCTCTACAGTAGGTGTTCGAAATTTGGTAATGTTTCTTTCAAGTGTAGCAGCGAGATGACCCTTGGCCTTTGTTTGGTGACCGTGAACATTCTCATACAGATTGCTCTTTTTCCCATCCCCGCTGGATCAACTGCAGTGAGACCCATCCTGTCTTTTCTCCTATGTGCATCCATTATAAGTTTAAACAGGCCATCCTTGCCTTGAAGCATCGTGATCATATGTCTTTCCCAATGGATCGGTGCCAGGTCTGCCATCTTGACTCTTTCTCTGCCATTATTTATAGTCTTGCATTGCATCACTACTGTTCCCTACTCTTCTTCCCAAAACCATTTCCAAACTTTAACCACTGTACTGCATATTACTGTAGTTTAATATGAGAAGTCCCCTGTGTGCATAAAATAAATTACCCCCCCCCCCCCCACAGTTTTTTTATTTCTAATACTGTACTATACAGTGGTACCTCGCATAACGATTGCCCCAAAAGGCGAACATTTTGGGTAACGAACGGCCCGATTGGCGTCAAATCATCCAGCATGGCGAGCGCTTGTTTGAGTAACGTCAACACCACATGGTGGGGTCGCGCTGCTTCTTGCACATTCTCGGACGCCTCCGACGATTTACATAAATTATGTTGTTCTTGTTTAAAGAGGCTAATGATGCTGGGATATAAAGGGGGGTGACTGCTGAGATGTTGCAAAGTATTGGCGTTTTTGTAGAAAAAAAGAAATGAAATTTCTGAAATACGACAAATGTCAAAAAGGTTTGTTCGGTGTTTGGCAGGTAGGCTGCTCCATTATAACAATCTCTTTGTTTCAAATGTGTTCCATTTGTTTTGTATGTGATGTGGGATGTGCTGGGTGCAGCCAGTAAAGAGAAGAGGTGCCCACTGCTCTTCAGTGGGCACAATCGGAGAACACTGTATGAACATCTGAGTTCAAGGTTGTTTAACATATTCCCAGCGAGTATGGGAAGTACTGTATTGCCGGAAAAAGCACTGACATCTTTGGGAGGGAGTTGGATGGTTTTCTTCAAGTGCTGGACTGGCTGGGCTCTCCGACCTTGGGGAGTAGAAGAACTCCCAGAACCCCATCCAGGTACAATTCAGATACAGTACATATATACAATCATATATATATCTATTGTTATTTTTATGATCCTTAACAAACCAGTAAGCACTTTTGGTGGGTGTGGTGATGAAATCAACACACAAAATGGGGCCACATGATACAAGCAGACAAAGCCATCAAACTTCACTTGATGCAAGAAAATGCCTCCAATATGCTACACACACAAAAAAAAAAAAGGAAAAAAAAGAGGTGACACCCCTTGTGTCAACACCTACATCAGAGGAGCTCCAGGATATTTCAACAATCCTAAGTATTGTAGTACGGGTTGATAGTGAGTGGTGTCCCAAGGAACATAAGTGTTGTGCTTTGGAGAAAATAGGCGAGATAACACACATGAAGAAAAAAATTGGATGAGAAAAAGTTGCCCTAGTGTTCACAGTGCAGACAACATTCAAAGTGGCCGCCGGCAAAAAGGAAAATATAGCAGAGCTAGATTTTGGAGATTTTAACCACCATGCTGCGTCGAGTTTATTGTGAAATTCCCCCTTTGCGCATGAAATAGTGTTTCCAAAATTTTGTTTTTTCTTTGTAAAATGATAAATTTCCTTCCCTGAACATGTCTATGTAAAAATAAATACCAAATTCCACTTACTTTGGCTGTGGGGATGTGGACAAGGTGCGCTGTGACGTCATCAGGGGCTGGTCGTCCGTGCTTCTCTCGCCCAGACACAGTTGAACGGGCCATTCAAGCACCGGATGTTGCCACAAATATATTTTCAATTATTTGTTCAATGTATTTCCAATGCGGTTTTATTTGTTTCTTTATCGTATATGATGCATATTTGTGTCCTTTACAATATGTATACAGTAGAACGTTCATAATGTTCCATGGAACTGTGATACATGTGTCAGTAATGTGTCTACAATAAATGTTTTTTTGTTGCAACATTACTTGTTAAAAATTCGCTAAAATTACAATATGTACAGTTTCACACACAATTTACACAGTAACACACTGTATTACACACTCAGAAGACAGACAAACTAGAAGACAGAAGAAAAAGAGGTGATATGATCACTACGTACAAAATAGTAACAGGAATTGATAAAATCGATAGGGAAGATTTCCTGAGACCTGGAACTTAAAGAACAAGAGGTCATAGATTTAAACTAGCTAAACACAGATGCCGAAGAAATATAAGAAAATTCACTTTCGCAAACAGAGTGGTAGGTGAAAACAAGTTAGGTGAGAAGGTGGTGGAGGCCAAGACTGTCAGTAGTTTCTAAGCGTTATATGACAAAGTGCTGGGAAGACGGGACACCACGAGCGTAGCTCTCATCCTGTAACTACCCTTAGGTTTTACACTTGGATAATCACTTGGGTAATTACTCAGTACTTCGGAAGTGAGTAATAATCAACGAAGTAGTCCATGGTACACAGCGCGACTTCGCTCTTGTTGCACCAGGTACAGATAGATTTCGCTTCCTTTTTCTTCGTTCTGTGTGCTTGCAAATAACGCACTCGCATACACCCTTGGCATTAGTACCTGTAGGTAGTATGTAGCCAAGCTTGTAAAACGTAAAGTAGTCTTGAAAAGATTACAGGAAAAGATCAATTTGTAAGGTAGTCGTAAAAAGATCACTTTGTATGGTCCCACACAGGAAAAGATTCAGCCAGCTTAAAAGAGTGTCCGTCAGTCTGGAAGAGATTCATCCAGCCTCAAAGAGTATGGGAAGTACTGTATTGCCGGAACAAGCTCTGACGTCTTTGGGAGGGAGTTGGATGTTTTTTTTCAATAAGTGCTGGACACATGTGCTGGACACAAGTAGCCTGGAAAAGACACTGGTGCTGGCGGACCTCCTGATTTTTTACTTTATCTTGGAAGGCGAGTGCAGTGTCTTGAAGGGCCATTTGTACAGCTAAAAGGGAGAGTCGGAGATCCTATTTCTCCACCATTATGGTTGACAACCCTCTCCCTCAGGTCTCAAAGAAGATCCGTAAGATTGCTGGTAAATTTGTTCCAGGCACATAGTCTGTTGTGTCGTCTCCATGTTTCTGTCTTAGCGGAACTGGTGTTGGTCGGTGAGCGAACCATGTTTGCACTTTTCAGCTGGTAGTTCTGGTGCTTACCTTCCTCCTGTTCTCCCCCTCCCCGCTCAGCTCGTTGTCGCCGTCTGGGGGCTTAGTAGGCGGCTGCCGGAGTGTGATGCTCCTTGGGACAGTCCTCTGTCCTTTTCTAGCCTTGTGCTCCTGCTGCCGTCCTCTCCAATTCTGCTGGGCATCTTTTCCTTTTCCTTCTGTTTCGTTTTTCTCCCCCCTCTTCTCCTATCTGCTTGCCGTTTCCTGCCGACCTTTTGCTCGTTCTGGTTCTTCCCTTGGACTTCTTCTACTTTAACGCCCGGGTGCTTGAGGAGGCATACTCTTGCACCCGTAGAACTGCGGTACCCGACGTCGAGAGCGAGGGGAACCTTTTATTGTCAATCCCCACTTCGTCACTGAACCCGATCTCGACGGACTGTCGGTTTCTTAAGGTGGCGTTTGTGGGGCGTATACTCACGACGCACCCCTAGGAGGCCCCGACAAGATCGGCGATAGCTTCTTGTTGGGTGTCCTGCCTCTAATTGTGGCTCCATGGTGGGTGTGGGGGCACATTCGTGAGTGAATTCGTAATTTCGTCAAGATGATAACCCCT
This sequence comes from Procambarus clarkii, assembly GCF_040958095.1. Classification (NCBI taxonomy): domain Eukaryota; kingdom Metazoa; phylum Arthropoda; class Malacostraca; order Decapoda; family Cambaridae; genus Procambarus; species Procambarus clarkii. The sequence continues at coordinate 12,641,301 of NC_091165.1, forward strand.
GTTTCGGCTGTTTCTGGCTTACCTTTTCAGGCTCGTGGGGTGGGCGACCAAGCCCCCGAGTCGGTCCGTATTGGAAGACCGGGCTCTGTAGCCTCCGCTGCATTGGGCCCCGACCTTGCTCCTCCTTTGGCCTCTCTGACTCCTTCCCCTGGCTCCCCTCCCTCCTCTGTGGTTGGGTCGAGCCCCAAGCCCCCAGTGGTGACTACCTCGTCCCCTGGCGCGGCTCCTTCTCTAGTTGTTACTACTGCGCCTTTTAACCCCTCTCTCTCTGGGGGTTCTCACCGCCGTTCTCGTCACGGCCGCCCTCGCTCGATTCCTTCCAGTTCTGCTACCTATCAAGCCTTGTTTGGTCCCGCTCCGTGGGCCAAATATTTTGATCTCCTCCCTCTTGATTCTGCGCCTCCTGACGATTTCTCCCTTCACCGACATCTCATTGATTCCGTGGATGCCTCCATTACTTTTAACCCCACTCGTCTCGGTACGCGTGTCGTTGCTGCTCCTTCTCAGGATGCTGCTTCCCGCTTGGCTGCCTTATCCTGCCTTGGCGAGACCCCCGTTCGGGTCTCGAAGAACGTCCAGTTGAATGCCAGTGTTGGCACTATTTTGCTCCCGCCCCATGTTGCGACCGGTGTTCGGGACCTACGCGACTGCCACGACGATATTCGACATATCCTCGCTGCCCAGGGCCATTCTATTCTCCAGGTGGACACGTTTACTCGTCCCCCTCGTGGTAGTCGCCGTCAACCCCTCCGGGTTGTGAAGATTACCTTTGATGGTAGGACCCTTCCACCCTCTGTCATTCTTGCTGGTGCCAGGTGCTCTGTCCAGGAGTACATTCCTTCTCCTCGGCTCTGCAACAAGTGCTGGAGGTTTGGGCATGGTGCCCTCCGCTGCTCCGGGACTGTCTCTCTCTGTCCTTTGTGTGGTGGCGAAGGTCACTCTAAGTCGGAGTGCGCTTCTCCCCAGGCTCGTTGCCTCAACTGCGGTGAGGCCCATCCTACCTTCTCCCGTGCGTGTGTCCATTACAAGCTTGAGGCAGCCGTCCTCAACTTGAAGCACCGGGAGCGTTTATCTTTTCCTGAGGCGAGGTGCCAGGTTCGCCGGCTCCCGCCTTATGCTAATATCTCTTATGCTCGCGTGTTGCGCTCTTCCTCTCCTCGTCCTTCCCGCCTTCCTCAGACTCACAACCGTTTCCAGGCCTTGGACCCTGATGCGCCCACTGCCCCCTCCTCTGTCCCTTTGGGTTCTCTCCCGAAGGATCCTCCTCCTGGTCCTCTGTCTGGGGTTCCCCTTCCTTCTACCCGGTCTGTCGTGTCTTCTGTGTCTCCTTCCTCGTCCCCCTCCGATCCTCCTTCCCATCCTCTTCCTCCATCTATCGGCTCTCCCCGCCGCCTGTCGGTGCGGGCGGATGTCCATCGCTCTCCTAACGGCCGTCGTGTGTGCTCTCGTTCGGCTTCTCCTGTTGAGACACTGGAATCCGTTGCCCGGTACGTAGTTGCTGGGACACCGGTCTCTTTAAGTCAGAAGCGTAAGCCTGGCTCCTCTCCTTCCTCTTCCCCGGCGGGTAAGAAGGCTTCGCTTTCTTCCTCAGCTCCTCCTTCTGGCTCTGTTGCTCCTTCCACTCCCGTTTCAGTGCTTGCGCCCCCTGTTCCTGCTATGGAGGTTTCTTTGGCCCCTGCTTCCCTTTCGGTTGCTGCTCTTGCTGGGGTGCGCTCCTCTCTTTCTACTCCCCCTCTTCCTGCTGCTGTCCTTGACTGCCCCTCTCCGTTGTCTCCTCCTCCTCCTCCTCCTCCTCCTCCTCCTCCTCCTCCTCCTCCTCCTCCTCCTCCTCCTCCTCCTCCTCCTCCTCCTCCTCCTCCGGACCCTGCCCGCCCACCTCTGATCTGTTCTCCCGTTTCCTTCCCTCCGTCTTTGCTCAGTTTACCCATGCCCCCTAACCCTGACTTTGCTGACCCTGATCCCGACCCTGATATTCTTTAACGTGCTCTGTTGGTCTTTCGCCTTTGTTTCTTCCTTGTTCTTTGTTTTTGTCCTTTCTCTTCTCGTCGTTGTCCATTCTTCAATGGAACGTTCGAGGTTATTACGCCAATTTCCTCGAACTCCAACTTCTGGTTTCGCGGTTTTCGCCCCTTTGTGTCTGTCTCCAGGAGCCGATGCTTGGTGCTCGTCCTGGTCGTTTTCGTGGCTATTCCTTTCTCTCCCCCCCCCCAGCCATTGCTGGGGCTTCTAATTCTTCTGCTCTCTTGATTCGGGCTGATGTTCCCTTTGTTCCTTTACTTTTTCCTTCGCCTCTCCATTGTTCTGCTGCTCGTATCTTTGTGGGGAAATGGTACACAGTTTGTTCCATTTATCTCCCCCCGGGTGTCCCGCTCTCTCTTCCTGATTTGAAACACCTCCTAGACTCCTTGCCGGAGCCTGTGCTCCTGCTGGGTGACTTCAATTGTCGTCATTCTCTTTGGGGTGACGTTCTGACGAATACCCGGGGTCGCCTCCTTGAGCCGTTTCTCCTCTCTTCTTCCCTGTCTCTTCTGAATTCTGGTGAGCCCACTCATTTGGACTCTCGAACTCGCACCCTTTCTTGTCTTGATCTTTCTCTCTGCTCTTCTTCTCTTTACTTAGATTTCACATGGCAGGTTCTTGATGACCTCCATGGAAGTGATCATTTCCCCATCCTTGTTTCCTTTTTCTCTTTTCGCCCTTCCCTCTCTTTCCCTAGGTGGCAGTTTGCTAAGGCGGACTGGACCCTGTTTTCCCTCAGTGCTAGTCTCTCTGACCTCTCCCTTCTGCCCCTCTCTCGCGCTCTCCTCCTTTTTCATGACACTGTCTTCGACGCTGCCCTCCGCTCTATTCCTCGCTCTTCCTCTCGGGGTCCACGGAAGTGCGTTCCCTGGTGGAATGCGGACTGTGCTCGGGCTGTCCGCTGTAAGCGTGCAGCCTGGAAGAAGCACCGCCGTAGGCAGACGACCGATTCTTTTCTTTTCTTTCGGAAAGCGAGTGCGGTGGCCCGTAGGGCCATCCGTACGGCTAAACGTGAATGTTGGGCATCTTATGTCTCGACAATTACGTCCGAAACCCCTCTGGCCCAGATCTGGAAGCGTATCCGCAAGATAGCGGGTAAGTTCGTTCCCGATGTTTCACCGGTCCTTCACCTCCATGATACTCTTGTGGCGGACCCGTTGCAGGTCGCTTCCGAACTGGGTTCCCACTTTTCTTCTGTTAGCTCTGGTCTTCATCTTCCCCAATCTTTCCTTCTTCGTAAACCTGTCCTTGAGTCTCGTCCTTTAGATTTCTGCACTCATCTTCAGCTTCCCTATAATGATCCCTTCTCTCTCTCTGAACTTCGTTCTGCCCTGGCCCTCTGCGGTTCTACGGCGGCGGGCTCCGATGGTATTCATTATGAGATGCTTCGCCATCTCCCTCCGAGCACGTCTCAGTATTTACTGAGTCTGTATAATCGGATCTGGGAGTCGTCGTCAGTCCCTGAGGACTGGCTCGATGCCGTTGTCCTCCCTGTTCGCAAACCAGGGTCTCTGGGTACTTCCCCTAAGGACTTTCGCCCTATTGCTCTCACAAGTTGTGTCTGCAAACTCTTTGAACGTATGGTTAACGTTCGTCTGATGTGGTTCCTGGAACACCATCACCTCCTCTCCCCTTCTCAATTTGGTTTCCGCAAGTGCCGCAGCACGACAGATGTCCTGGTGAACTTGGAGGTCTATATACGTACTGCTTTTGCTGCGAAGACCTCCGTTGTTGCCGTCCTTTTTGACCTAGAAAAGGCTTACGACACCACTTGGCGTTATCATATCCTATCTCAACTTCATTCTTTTGGCCTTCGTGGTCATCTCCCTCTCTTTCTCCGCAGCTTCCTCTCTCGTCGTTCCTTTCGGGTGCGCCTTGGTACCGCTCTCTCTCCCCCTTTTCAGCAATACGAAGGTGTGCCCCAGGGTAGTGTTCTGAGCACTACTCTTTTTCTGGTTGCCCTCAATGGTCTTCTTTCCTCTCTTCCTTCTGGTGTCTTCTCCGCTCTCTATGTCGATGATCTTACCCTTTGTTGTCAGGGTGATGATTCGCCTCTCCTTCAACGCCGGCTTCAACTTGCGATTGATGCCGTGTCGTCTTGGGCCACAGGTCATGGCTTCAAGTTCTCTACTTCTAAGACTTGTGCCATGACTTTTACGCGGAAACGGGTTGTTCTTCGTCCCTCTTTGTCACTTTATGGTCATCCCCTTGAATACAAAGATTCCGCGAAGCTTTTGGGGTTATTCCTTGACACTCGTTTGTCTTGGTCTCCCCATATCTCTTACCTCCGTGTTGAGTGCTCTAAGTCCCTTACCCTCCTTCGGGTCTTGTCCCATACTTCTTGGGGGGCAGATAGGCGCACTCTCCTTGCTTTACATTCCTCTCTCGTCCTGTCTAAGCTCGATTATGGTTGCCCTGCTTACTCGTCTGCTTCTCCTTCTACTCTTCGCCGTCTTGATGCTTTGCACCATACTGGGTTGCGCCTCAGTTCTGGTGCGTTTCGTTCGACTCCCGTCCTTAGCTTGTATGTTGACACTGGCTTCCTGTCTCTCCAGGACCGCCGTGATCGCTACTGTCTTCGCTATCTTGCGCGGTCCTTGCAACATCCTTCCTCTCGTCTCTGTCGTGCTTTAACTTTTACCCCTCCTGCGGTTCCTGTTCCTCTTCACCACCTCCCTCTTTCTGTCCGGTTATCTCGCCTGCAGGATTCTCTTTCCGTTCGTATTTCTGATGTTTCTCCTCGTGTTGTTCCTTCTTTGCCCCCGTGGAGGGTCCCTCTTCCGCGGTTTTGTACATCCTTGACTCGTATCACTAAGGCTTTTACCCCTCCTACAGTTCTAAAACGCCTTTTCCTCGAGCACTTTTCTTCTCACTCCCGCTCCGTTTCTGTCTTCACCGATGGGTCTAAGTCAGCGGACGGTGTTGGCTACTCTGTTGTTTTTCCTGATCGCACTTATATGTGTCGCTTGCCTCCGGAGACTAGCATCTTTACAGCGGAACTTTATGCTATTCTCTATGCTCTTCGTCTCCTGCTTTCTCGTTGTCAGTCTTCCTTTGTGGTTGTTGTTGACTCTCGTAGTGCCCTCATGGCTCTCGGGTGTTTAATCCAGTTCATCCGGTAGTTGTCGAGATCCAGCATTGGCTGTTTCTCGTTCACAGTAAATTTAAGTCGGTTGAGTTTTGTTGGGTTCCCAGCCATATTGGCGTGTCTTTAAATGAGCGTGCGGATGCTGCCGCTAAGGAAGCTGTCCGCTCTTGTCCCATCTCTCGTAAAGGCATTCCGTATTCCGACTTTTACCCGGTTATCCATTCCTCAGTCCTTACCCGTTGGCAGGCTTCTTGGTTGTCTGTTACTGGTAACAAGCTACGTACTCTTAAATGTTGTGTTTCCTCGTGGCCGTCCTCCTTCCACCGTAACCGGCGGTGGGAAACAGCTCTAGCGAGGTTGCGTATTGGCCATACTCGCTTAACCCATGGTCACTTGATGGAGCGCCGCCCTGCTCCTTATTGTCCTAGTTGCATTGTCCCTCTTACGGTCGTGCATGTCCTTCTTGAATGTCCTGACTTCCAGGACGAGCGTGTGTCTTGCTTTCCGACCGCCCCTCGCGGTCACCTGTCCCTCGATAGACTTCTTGGTGACTCGGATACTTTTGATATCGTTCGCCTTATGCGTTTTTGTTCTCGTATTGGCATCCTTGGTGATATTTAGCGCCCTCTGATTATTTTGCGTATTTGATGGTGCTACATAGCCTTCCCGGTTTGGTGCCTTCTTTTGATAATTACTTACTTACTTACTTCCTCCTGTTCTTCTTACTTGTAAGCCCCTTCTTGAATATCGTCTCTTGGTCTTTTGCACTCGTCTCAAGCTCCCCTATAATGATGTCCTCTATTGGAACTCCAGTCTGCTCTCCCTGTGGTTGTACGGTGATGAGCTCGGTTGGCATTCATTATGAGATGTTTTGCCATCTCCCTCAGAGTGCCTTTCAGTCTTTATTGAATACTGTACTAGTAATTTTATTTAGAAGACATTGTCTGTTCCCAACAACTGGCTCGAGGTGGTTGTTCTTCCTATTCAGAAACCTGATGCTCTAGGGACCACCCCTAAGGATTTTCGTTCCATTGCCCTGGTGTGCATGCTTTTTGAATGTATGGTCAGTATCCATCTTATGTGGTTCTTAGAACACTATTATTACCTTTCCCCTTTCCATTTGGGTTTTGCAAATGTCACAGCACAACATAGGTTTTAGTGGACCTTGAGGTCTACATTCGTTCTACTGTTGCCTCCCCCGTGGTTGCCATTCTTTTTATCTTGGAAAAGGCCTTTGACACTACTTGGAGGTACAATATTTTGTCCCAGCTTCATTTGTTTGGCCTTCTTGACAATCTTCCACTCTTCATTCATAGCTTCCTCTCTTATTTCTTTAAAGAGAGACTTGGTGCCACTTTCTATATCTTTTTTTTTTTTTTCACCAATTCGAAGGTGTTTCTCAAGGTAGTGATCTGAGCACTATTCTTTTCCTCATTGCCCTTAATGGCCTTACTTCCTCCCTTCCCTCTGCCATTTTCTTTGCACTTTGTTAAAGATCATACTCTCTACTATCATGGGTATGACTTCCCTTTCTCCAACACCGGCTCCAACTTACGATTGATGCCGTGTCATCTTTGGCCACCAATCATGGCTTCATGTTCTCTACATCTAAAACTGGTGCTATGATTTATATCTGGAAGCAGGTCATTCTTCTTCCCCCAATTATCACTATCACTCTATGGTAGTTTCCTTCTGTATAAATATTTTGCTAAAATTTTGGGGTTGGCTCACATATGTTTTGGTTCCTGATCAAATGCTCAAAGGCCCCTTACATTACAGGACTTCTAATTTAGGATAATAACCGACAATTATGTAATTTGTGAAATTTATGTAAAGATTTACACAAAGTCTTTTGCACTTTCTTGAGTGTATGGTAAAGGTCTGAGGATGTGGTTAGGACGAGATTTCCATCTCAACGACTAATGAGGCTGGATCCAGATACCTTTGGATCCAATCCTCTTATCCTTCCTGACCTTCTGACCATGTCGCCTCTGTTCCTGACTGCAGATGTACATGCGGTGATATCTATGGAATTATGATCGGGTGTCCTTTCTGTAATCCTGATACTTTATTCTGAGAACTGGAGTTATTAATAGAGGTGTTCATCTGGATGCTATCCCTCGTAACCTCCCCCTCCATTCCCAACAGAACACTGCTAATGGGACTACTGTACTTGTATTTATCCATTTAATGAAATCTAATTTTAATTCACTTAGAATCATTTTTCTAGTAAAGCTATCCTCTGAAGTAAAGCTTTTGTTACCTGCATAAGTATTTAGAGCATTAGAACCCCTTCTAGTTCTAATATTACTTTTATAGATTATTTCATCCTTCTTAAAATCAATGGTGATCCTTTTCCGAACTGTGGTATGCTACAGTAACTATGGTTTGCTACACTGTAGCAAACCATAGTTGAGAAAAGGTTCACAATATTTTTCTGGTAGCAAAATCTTTGTTATCTTGAGGTTATCTTGAGATGATTTCGAGGCTTTTTAGTGTCCCCGTGGCCCGGTCCTCGACCAGGCCTCCACCCCCAGGAAGCAGCCCGTGACAGCTGACTAACACCCAGGTACCTATTTTACTGCTAGGTAACAGGGGCATAGGGTGAAAGAAACTCTGCCCATTGTTTCTCGCCGGCGCCTGGGATCGAACCCAGGACCACAGGATCACAAGTCCAGCGTGCTGTCCGCTCGGCCGACCGGCTCGGATGTATTTCTGTGCTTTTAATTACATGTACACCATATACTGTATTGAGTTTAGGATTTTTGAATTGCACTGTACAGTAACTTTGTTACAAAACAATGATTTATAATTATATTGATCATTGAATGGTGAATTGTCATGTCATTGGGTCACAACTGAGAGTTGTTGAGTTCCATCCCTGCTGAAGGACAGAAACTTTCGAGCAATGTTTTCTTTCACCTGGCAGTAAATGGGTGCCTGAGAGTTGGGCAACTGTTGTGATTTGCATCCTGGGGAATGCCAGTAATTGGCTTAAGAGGACCTTAGTAAACCTAAGTACAGACTTCCTGTCCCTGACAATGGTAAACCATAACATTTTATACACATAGAAATTGTGTGGATTTGTTCATAGCATTTTGTTTTCTCGGACATGGTTTTATGTGGTTTTTGGAATTCTTGGGCACTATTCAAAGCTTTAAAATTACTTGATTAAAGTTATTAAAATCTGCCAAATCATGAAAATTAAATGTTTCATTAATTTTGTAGACAACCATTCTCGCCAACAGGAAATACGGAGGAGACCGCAGCAGTCAGTGGAGGTGACTTCTAGTAATAACACAGATTTCAATGATGAAGACCTGCAAACCTCTTCATTGATGTTTTATGCTAATTACTCAACATTGGATTGGGTAGCCTTGGCATTGAAATGGTTAATGTGGCTTCTGCTCTTCAAAGTATTCATCCTTCTTGAATTTGGAGCAGTGTATTTTATTTTTAGTGCCTTTATATTTATATGGTAAGTGTGCTACTAAACCTGGCATATTCCTGACTACAGTGCTTTATTTAATAATTAAATTAATATATTAGAAACTTTTAGGGTACTGTACCTGGTGGCTGTTATTGGAACACATTGTTTCCCATTGTTTTATGGAGTCATTTCCTGGTTGATGCCGTGGTCATGTCTGAACAAAGTTGCTAAAGGATAAGTGATATAGAAATTTGTAGACCACATTTGTTGCAGCAACCTTCCTTATGTAGACATATTATGAAAGCTTTATTTCATATTACCGCATCACTTGGAAAGAAGAGTTACGTAGTAACATGATTCAAAAATACAAATATATAAACGGCATATAATGGGGATTATTAATAGGGTGTTAAATGTATCAACACAAAATAGAACACAAAAGATGGATGCAAACTAAATAGGTTTAGTTCTAGAAAAGTCCTGTGTAAGTACATACCGTTATATACAGAGGGGTAGTACAGTACAGTATTGTATTTAGTTGATCACCCTGTGCACTTTTGTTCTTGCACTGGCATCCTTAGTGATATTTAGCACCTTTTGAATGTCCTGTGACTTTAATGGTGCTACATAGTCTCCCTGGCTTGGTGCCTTTTGATAATTACTTACAAAATTTGTTTCTGGATTAGTTATTAGTTTTGTGCTAGCAAGAGGCCAATCTATCCCATATACTTTTATTCATTGTTAGGTTAGGGTTAGCCTAGAACTTCTGCCTTGGCAATCAGGCCTCTTGCATGCATTACTGTGGGACAGAGGCTGAGGTGACTTAGCAGTGACTGCATCATTTTCCTGGTTTCCCAACTGATTTTCTTCCCAGCACCCCAATTGATTTATGCTTTCAGCAGTTCTCTCTGCTTTTGGGTTTCCCCACTTTATTTGCAGTTCCTTCGAACCTTGTTTAAAGGACATACCCAGCTGGCAAACCATGCTTAAATAATGTTTTAAGAACATAAGAGTGAAGGTAACTGCAGAAGGTCTATTGGTCCATATGAGACGGCGAGGCGGCTCCTATTTATATCCACCCAATCTTGTTTACATATATATATGTCTAACCTACGCTTGAAACAATCATAGGGATCCTACTTCCATTATGTTACATGGTAATTGGTTCCACAAATCAACAATCCTGTTACCAAACCAGAATTTACCCAGGTCTTTCCTAAATCTAAACCTATCCAATTTATACCCATTGTTTCATATTCTATTTTGTGTTGATACTATTAATACCTTATTAATATCCCCTATGTTATGCCTATGCATCCACTTGTGCACCTCTACCATGTCACCCATAATTCTTTGTCTTTCTAGAGAACATAAGAATGAAGGCATATTGGCCCATACGAGGCAGCTTCTATTTCTCCTATACCTAGATACAAGCTAGATGGTGTTGAGATTGCAAAAGGGATCTGGGAGTTATGATTAGTAAAAATTTAATACCAAAAAGTCAATGCATAAATGTTCGTAATGAGGCACATAGGACACTGGGATTTATTAATCGATGCGTTAGTAACAAGACACCTAGTGGTGTTCTTCAGCTATATCTTGCTCTGGTTAGGCCCCATTTAAATTATGTAGTTCAGTTTTGGTTGCCATACTATAGGATGGGTATAAATTCACTATCTTGAAGTTATCTCAAGATGATTTCGAGGCTTAGCGTCCCTAAGGCCCAGTCCTCGACCAGGCCTCCTTTTTGTTACACTCCTTCGGGAAGCAGCCCGTAGTTAGGAACGTGTCATATGAAGAAAGATTAACAAAGCTTAAATTGCATTCACTGGAAAAGCGAATAATTAGGGGTGACATGATTGAGGTTTACAAGTGGATGAAAGGACATAACAAAGGGATATTAATAGGGTATTGAAAGTATCGGCACAAGACAGAACACGAAACAATGGGTATAAATTGGATAAGTTTAGATTTAGGAAAGACTGGTAAATACTGGTTTGGTAACAGGGTTGTTAATTTGTGGAACCAATTACTGTGTAACGTGGTGGAGGTGGGGTCCCTTCCTTGTTTCAAACGTGGGTTGGACATGTATGTGAGAAGGATTGGGTGGTTATAAATAGGAGCTGCCGCATATGGGCACATAGGCCCTCTGCAGTCACCTTCATTCTTATGTTCTTATTTATATCCACCCAATCTCATTCCTGAGTGTATAGACATACACTCAGAGACATACAGGTTAGACATACTGTACAGTATGTATATGTCTAACCTACACTTGATTGTAATTTAACCTTTGTCACTTTTTCTTCATATGACAGGTTTCTAATTTGTGGGATTAACTTTGTCATCCTTCGCTGGACATGTTATAGTGAATTTATATCCATTCTATAGCATGGTGACCAAAACTGAACTGCATAATCTAAATGGGGCCCTAACCAGAGCTAGATATAGCTGAAGAACACCACCAGGTGTCTTATTACTAACACTTCGATAAACAAATTCCATTGTCCTATTTGCCGTATTATGAACATACTGTATATGCATTGATTTTTTGGTTTTAAATTCTTACTAATCATAACTCGAAGATCCCTATCCCAGTCCGACTTTTCAATCACAACACCATCTAGCTCGTATCTTGTAACTATCATCATTACCTAGCCTCAACCTTACATATGTCAGCATTAAATTACAGCCATCAGTCTTTTGACCATTTCAAAACCATATTTAGATCATCTTGAAGTGATAGTGAGTCTCTTTCAGTGTTTATTTCCCTCCCGATTTTCATATCACTGTATAAGTACCTCTTACGTGGTATCATTTCGTATAAGAACCCTGATTCAGTGTTTACATCAATGCCATTTGCCCAGGAGGTAGGCATTGGTGCAGTGCAAAGTATTGTTGGTATAGTTTGGTAGTGAACCAGCAGTAGATGTCTCGTATATATTTGTGGTGTGTACAGGGTCCATCTGGGTACTTCGGATGGTTCATTTTATTTTCTCCTAGGTTACACCGTAATAGTTTTCATAGCTGTTATTGTCTTTTAGACAATTGTTATTGTATGCATTGAGCCACTCGTTGATCAATTTTGGTGGATTGTATGATTTGGTCTGATGTGGAAACAATTTTGTTTTGGGTTTCTTTTTATTCTTCTTGGGTAGAGGCCTATATCTCAGTTGTTAGAATGTGTTATCTTCAGTGAGAGAGAAGTATGGTTTGGACTCGGCTTAGTGGCTTCCATGTTGGCACGTTATGCCTTGGAAGGCTTCAGCAGTTGTAATTTTTTTCTTATAAATCCTGTGCTGGATTGAATATTCTCATGTTACCCAGTTTGAATAGCTCTAATATTTTAGTGTGCAATAGATGTGGCTGTGCCAAATCCTAAGAGGTCGGTAGGATCTTGCCATTGAGAGCAACCAAACATACTACTTGGAAAAGTGCCATTATATGCACTTGGTGCTTTGATTTTATTTTTTAGGTACCATAGTCATTCACCTCAAATTACAGAAGCATTAATGTTTTATTACTGTACTATTATTTTAATATTATTTACAGGTTCACCATGAGGTCTGAGCCAAAAAAAGAGGGAGAAATAAGTGCCTACTCAGTGTTCAATCCAAATTGTGAAGCCATAGACGGAACATACTCTGCTGAACAATTTGAACGTGAGCTCTTGCACAAAATGTGATATTTGCAGCATAATGTAATGCAATATTGCTGCATATTAAGCTGTGCAATATTGAAAACCTTATTTGCAGGTAAACAATGGATTTACATATTGAGATTTGTTTTAGAAATTCTTAATTCATGATACATTTAGAAACCTGAAACTTTGCAAGGACACATTTTTCTGGAAGAAACTTTTTTGGGGTTAAAAACAAAATTAAGTTACCTGTATTCAAATAATTTCTTTTAATACATTATTGATTAGGCTCTTCTCCAAATAAATGGTGTGTTAGGTGGGGGGGGAATACATTTTATATTGTTGGGGGTTTAATAAATTTTCTATACTGGAACATATATGCTCTTATACTGTACTTGTTTTATTTACATTTAAGGCTAGATTGAAAAGTTTTCCACCATAAACACATATATTGACCTATTACAAATATGGTAAAACATTCAGTAGAAAAATAAATGTCATGAAAATCCAAGAGTGTGCTCATTTGTACAGTCAGTGTGAAATAGTCTCCCCTCCCCTAACCCAGGCACTACTGAGCAAGTAAGCAAGCTGTTATACCAGACATTAGCATTACTGAGCCAGCTATCATCCTGGGTGCCCCCAAGGGATCGCATGCAATCAGATTGGTCCTCATTGCAAAAATATCAGACCCATGGAGGATGCAGAACAGGATTGACAAAATCAATGTTCATTATCCTTTCTACCTCCTCACAAGATGCCTATTACAAAATTAAGTATGGCACCCCTTTGAGGTCTATGCTAGAAAACGTACTCCACCTACTGTTGGAAGGCTCTCAGTGGGAACAAGCAACCCTTCAAGTAAGACTTGGTGGCCTCAGTGTGTCCTCAACCTAGAAGGAAGGGAAACGGAGAACCACCAGGGCTTGCCCAGAAATTGGTGTTATGAAACAACAATTTCAATGCAGGTTTTCTGGGGGAGCCCCTTGTGGCTCCTTGAAACTAACTTTCCAGGGAGAAGAAAGTGAGTGGGATTGGGTGATTATAAACAGGAGCTGCCTCGTATGGACCAATAGGCCTTCTGCAGCTATCTTTGTTCTTATGTTGTGTACCTTGACTTCTTAAACACATAGGCACCCACCAGGGAGGAGGAAGCAGCACAGGATTCAAGACGGAAGAAACCCTGCTGAGACACACGATCCAAAGTCATACGGGCACTGTGCTCCAGGAATAGTAGCAAGATACTGGGTGGCCAGAACCCTATTTGACTTCCAAAATCCCCCATACCTGAATGTCAGCCCAGGACATGTTCATAAACAACACAAAGAGTGGCATATGTCTGAACATCATGGGTGTGGCGGTAGACCATAAGCTGGCTAGACTGAATAGCACTGTGGACAACTTGAGAAAGAGAAACTTTAACCCCCATCCCCTGATTCCATTGTAAGAGGATCAATGCCCCAAGGTATCTACCAAAGCAGAATCAGTGGCACGAAGGTAGTTTGCGGAAAGCCGTCTCCAGACACATCACATAATGCACCACTGGCCGAACCAACCAAGCATCAATGACCAAAGAGACCCCTCCAGAATCAAACCAACTTCTACTTTGCCAGAAAAAGAAGGAATTTACTGAAAATGGACAAATCACCCACCAGGGCAACAAGAACAAAAACCCTTCCTTCGGAGGAGAGCATGAAGCTCTCCTCTCCAACAACCGGAATCAAGAGCAAAGACCTAAGAAAATCACAGACCAAACGGGACACCATAAACTGAGAAGAGGAAAGAAACTCAAGAACACTGTCAAGAGACCAAGCAGGCTCATGAGGAGCATGAACAGGTCGGAGGTGAAACGATGTACTCACGTAATTGTGCTTGCGGGAATTTAGCTCTGGCTCATTGGTCTCAATGTGTGGGACAGTTTATGAAACCAAGCCAAGGCAGTATCGAAGCTGAATGCAAGCTGCAGTGGCTCCACCAATGCCTCACGATAAAAGGCGACAATATTCGGCATGAGATGCCAATAAAATGAAGAGGAGAGCATTACATGCTCAGAAGCTGAAGAACAATGATGAAGAGAAAGGAAGTGGTGAAGGAAGCCACGAAACTTCATACTGTCACAGAGAAGAGGAATGCAAGTGTGACACCATCAGTGTAGTCATCTGCTCGCCATAAAGGCAGTCATGTGCGTAAAAAATACCAGACAAGGATAGGGTTGAACTAGCGTAGTATGCCATTGGATCCACCCTCTAATGAAAATGTAGCTGTGGAAAAATGCCTGGGTTTGGACATTGAGCAAACATTGCCTGAAATCAAGGCTGAGCCAGGCACTAGGGAGCCAGAAGGATCACCCTACCTTAGTAGGACTCCAACCTGGCCAGGACCCAGAGCAACAGCCAGACTAGGAGAAAGAAGTACAGGAATCCGAACCTCAACAAGTCCTGCTGAAAGGCATCCACCACAAGGGCCTCACAATTGGGGAAACTGAACTGTATATAAGGAAACTGCTTAGACCACACTTATGTGAAAATGTCCATTGTACAGGCATTGTTAACGTTCCACACAGCCACAAGAAAGTGATGACATCGACAGTCCACACCATGGAAACAGGAAGGAACTGGGACAGGCCATCTGTAAGGACATTGTTTTCTTGCCAGATATGAATGACATGGAAAGTCAAATTCCCAGAAACCAAAAGAAAAGCTACACAAATAACCCAACCCCAAAGAGATGGACTGAAGCAAATTCCCCCCCCCCCCCATCCCCCCTAGATGAGTGTGAACTGCAGGGGAAACGTCCTGAATGGAGCCAGAGCCCAAAGGAATCTGAACACTCAGCATTGCATGCCACATGGCCGCAAACTCCCAAACTGTGCAGTACAGTACAGTACTGTGAGCCCGACGAAGGAGAAGAGACCAATGACCTTGGCTGACTTGGTGAGCATTGGCCACAAAGCCCCAGCCCAGAGCTGAGGTATTATTTTTTTCTATTAACAAAAAAAGTGTCAGCCCATGAAAAGGAGCAGTCTTAGAGCATGTAGAATTATATAAAGCTATGCCATAAAAATACTAGTCTGAGAAGGCAGCATAAAGGTTTTCATCAGGAAAAGCCTGTTCCACAAACCTGTTGGTTTCACAAATCAACAACCCTGTTACCGAACCAGTATTTACCCAAGTCTTTCCTAAATCTATACTTGTCCGATTTATACCTATTGCTTCGTATTCTGTCTTGTGTTGATACTTTTAATGCCCTATTAATATCCCCCTTGTTATGTCCATTCATCTACTTGTAAACCTCTTTCATGTCGCCCTTAACTCTTCGCCTTTCAAGTGAATGCAAGTTAAGCTTTGTTAATCTTTCTTCATATGAAAGATTTCTAATTTGGGGAATTAACTTTGTCATCCTACGCTGGACACGTTCAAGTGAATTTATATCCATTCTATAGTACGACGACCAAAACTGAACTGCATAATCTAAATGGGGCCTAACCAGAGCAAAATATAGCTAAAGAACAACACCAGGTGCCTTGTTACTAACGCTTCGATTAATAAATCCCAGTGTCCTATTTGCCTTATTACAAACATTCATGCATTGATCCTTTGGTTTTAAATTCTTACTAATCATAACTCCCAGATCCCTTTCGCAATCCCTTTGCCTCCCAGATCCCTTTCGCAATTTCGCTATATGTAGTGATAGTGAGTCTTCTTCAGTGTTAATTTCCTCACCGATTTTTTGTATAATTAGCAAATTTGCAAATGTTGCTACTCAAACCTGAATCTAAATCATTTATATATATTATAAACAACAGAGGTCCCAAGACAGAGCCTTGAGGCACTCCACTTACAACATATTCCCACTCTGACTTAACCCCATTTATACTAACTCTGTTTCCTTTGATATAACCATCTTGAGGTTATCTTGAGATGATTTCGGGGCTTTTTAGTGTCCCCGTGGCCCAGGCCTCCACCCCCAGGAAGCAGCACGTGACAGCTGACTAACACCCAGGTACCTATTTACTGCTAGGTAACAGGGGCATAGGGTGAAAGAAACTGCCCATTGTTTCTCGCCGGCACCCGGGATCAAACCCGGGACCACAGGATCACAAGTCCAGCGTGCTGTCCACTCGGCCAACCGGCTCTCCCAAGAGCCATGCCCTAATCCAATTTAATATAGCACCCCCAATACCATGAGCCTTTATCTTTTTAATCAGTCTTTCATATGGCACTGTATCAAAAGCTTTGCTAAAGTCAAGGTACACAACATCGCAAACCTTACCATTATCAACTGCTTCAACTATGCTGGAATAAAAAGATAGCAAATTTGTTAAACATGAATGGTCATTTGTAAAACCATGGTGACTCGTTTATTAATTTGTTTTTTAAAATGAAGATGAATTATATTTGCAATTATCGATTCAAGTAACTTTTCCACAATAGACGTTAGGCTAATTGGCCGATAGTTTGATGCAAGTGATTATCTCATTTCTTAAAAATTGGTACCACATTAGCAACCTTCCACGATTCTGACACTGCCCGACTCTAATGATTTATTAAATATGGTATACAATGGCTCGCAAAGCTCCTCTGCATTCTTTAAGCACCATGGCAATAACTTCATCCGGCCCTGGGGATTTGTTTGGTTTGAGTTTTACTATTTGTTTAATAATATCATCCCTAGTAACTGTTAGACTAGTCAACCTGTTCTCATCCCCACCCACATAGACTTGTTCGGCTGAAGGCATAGAGTTAAGTTCTTTTTTAGTAAATACAGACAAAATATTTGTTAAAAATACTACGCGTCTCTTCGTCATCATCCGATATCTGACCTGTCTCGGTTTTTAATGGACCTATCCTTTCCCTAACCTTTGTTTGATACAACTGAAAAAAACTTTAGGATTTCCTTTGCTTGGCCTGCTAAACGAACTTCATAGTTTCTTTTTGCTCTCTTGTGACACAGCACGACTGATGTCCTGGTGAACTTGGAGGTCTATATTCGTAGTGCTTTTGCTGCGAAGACCTCCATTGTTGCTGTCCTTTTTGACCTGGAAAAGGCTTATGACACGGCTTGGAGATACCATATTCTGTCCCAGCTTCATTCTTTTGTTCTTCATGGAAATCTCCCTCTCTTCCTCCAAAGCTTCCTCTCTCGTCGTTCTTTTAGAGTCAGGCTTGGTGCCACTCTCTCTACCTCTTTTCGGTAGTACGAAGCTGTGCCCCAAGGTAGTGTTCTGAGCACTACTCTCTTTCTGGTTGCCCTCAATGGTCTTCTTTCCTCCCTCCTGGCATCTTCTCCACTCTTTATGTTGACGATCTTACTCTTTGCTGTCGAGATGATTCGCCTCTCCTTCAACGGCGGCTTTAACTTGCGATTGATGCCGTGTCATCTTGGACCACCAATCATGGCTTCAAGGTCTCTTACAACCAAAACTTGTGCTATGACTTTTACTCGGAAGCGGGGTCGTTCTTCGTCTCTCTTTGTCGCTTTATGGTCATCCCTTTGTGTACAAAGATTCTGCGAAGCTTTTGGGGTTATTCTTTGACACTCGTTTGTCCTGGTCGCCCCATATCTCTACCTTCGAGCTGAATGCTCTAAGGCCCTTAACCTCCTCAAGGTTTTGTCCCATACTTCTTGGGGTGCGGATAGGCGCACGCTCCTCTATTTGCACTCCTCTCTCGCCCTGTCAATTATGGTTGCCCTGCATACTCTTCTGCTTCTCCTCCTACTCTTTGCCGTCTTGATCCCTTGCACCACAAACAGACAAAATATTTACTTAATACTACTCATCTCTTCGTTATTATCCATTATCTGACCTGTCTCAGTTTTTAATGAACCTATCCTTTCCCTAATCTTTGTTTGATATAACTGAAAAAACCTTTAGGATTTGTGTTTGCTTGCCATGCTATGCGAACGTCATAGTTTCTTTTTACCCTCCTTACTTTTTTTTTTTTAACATTTCTAACAAGTTGTACGAGTTCTTGGTCTAAATTGATTTCCCCATTCTTAATCCTTTTGTACCAAGCTCTCTTTCTACCTATAAGGTTCTTCAGATCCTTTCTTATCCATTTCGGGTCATTAGTATTCGATCTATTAAATTTGTATGGTATACTACGTTCCTGTGCTTTATTTGGAATATTTTTAAGTAAGTTATATTTTGAAATCTACATCCGAATCCCTTTTTGTATCACCCATCGCTGGGTTCATCTCGCTCCAAGACCAGCTCACTCCCCATGCCCAAGATTTTCCAATCTATTTCACCCCAAAAATTTCTTAGGGTATTAAAATCAGCTTTTCGAAAATCTGGCACTTTAACAGGATTTTCTCCTACAGATTTATATTCCATTCTATGCTAAATCTGATTTCTTTGTGATCACTGTTCCCTAGCTCATTCCCTATTTCATGTCATAAATTTGCGTTTAATGTTAGTCAACACTAAATCTAAAATATTATTTTCTCCTTTTGGTTCCTTAATGTGTTGCATAAGAAAACAATCGTCAATTAATTCTAGAAATTCTTCTCCTTCATTACTCCGTTCTGTTAATCCAGTTTATTCCACTAAAATTAGTCGCCCCATGACACACAGTTAGACCTAGATGCTTTAGATATTTCATCCTATAGATGCTTTGCTTCGACTGTCCTAAGTTTGGTGGCCTGTATATAACTCCTATTACAAGATTATTTGCTTTTTCCTTTAATTCTATCCAAATAATTTGTGGCTCAGTTTTGATTCCCTCTTTGAGACTACATTTCAAATTCTCCCTAACATGTATGGCTACTCCCTTTCATCTAATACATCTGTGAAATAGTTTAAATCCATTTATGTTATATTCGGCAAATAGTTCTCTATTTTCTAGCTTTATCCACGTTTCGGTAAGTGCAATAATATCTCTCTTTTTTTTCTGTGCAGACAAGAACATTTAAATTGTTTATTTTGCTTCTTAGACTCCTACTGTTTATGTAATATAACTTAAGTGTATTGTTATTTTGAGGCCCTTCTCTTTCCCTGGTCATTTTGCAAAATTGTTTCTCCCACAAACACATGTTTATTACCTCCTTTCTTCATATTAATGCCCATACCACTATCTACTAACAGTCTTGTTTGCACACACATCTCTATTCATTTTCCAGTCAAAGTTTAGGGTAATGTTGGAAGAGCAGAAGTTTTAGTTTGTAGCAGAAAAGTTATTAAGCAGGTTGTAGCAAGTAATTATCAAAAGAAGGCAATGTAGCACCATCAAATGTGCGGGATATTTAAAAGGATGCCAATACGAGAACAAAAGCCCATGAGGCGAACAATATCAAAGGTATCCGAGTCACCGAGAATTCTATCGAGGGACAAGTGACCGCGAGGGACGGTCAGGAAGCAAGACACACGCACGTCCTGGAAGTCCGGGTATTCAACAAGGATATGCACTACCGTAAGCGGGACATTAAGGAGAATGGCGTCGCCCCTTTAAATGCCCGTGTGTTAAATGTATATGGCCAATACGTAACCCCCACCTGATCTATTTCCCACCACCAGTTATGGTGGTAGGAGGAAGGCCATGCTCATTTAAGGACACACCAATATCGCTGGGAACCCCTGCAAAACCTCAGTCTTA
Organism: Procambarus clarkii; assembly: GCF_040958095.1. Lineage (NCBI taxonomy): Eukaryota > Metazoa > Arthropoda > Malacostraca > Decapoda > Cambaridae > Procambarus > Procambarus clarkii. The sequence goes on from NC_091165.1 coordinate 12,661,070, forward strand.
AATCTGCTAGAGATAAATGGAAGACTGTATACCATTTACTTACTAAGATATGGACCACAGAACATAATGTGCAACTGAAAAAATAGGGGGACGAAGAGAATATCAGTACTAATCATGAGTTATGGGGCACAGCAAAAGCTAGAGGGGGTGGGGTGGGGGAAAAGAGAAATAACAGAAGCTATCTGGACGAGTGCCAAGTATCGGCAACTGGAGACACAGCGGTGAAAACTGCATTATCGGAAGTTGGCATAAAATCCACAAATATTTCATTGAAGAATAGACATTGTCAAGAATACTGTAGATAGAACAGAAACAAGGGCAAAGAAGAACACGGTATACTAAGTAGGATGAGGATCAGTGAAATTGGGGTCACAGGGTAAAAGGACAATGAAGTCCAGGGAGCAGTAGGATGGACCAGAGGCGGACTGACAGAGTTCGGAGTGGGAGGAAGCATCAGAGAGGGGCGGCGAAAAGGTCAACATGAAGATTGCTAGGAGGGTGGACAGGCAGTGTGGAGGGCTGAGAAAGGGGGGGGGGGAAGCAAAGAAGAAGAAGAAAAAAAAAAAAAAAAAAGAGGGCAAAGGAGACTGGTTATACTAGTTTGGTAAGGGTAGTTGATTTGTGGAACAAATTACCGTGTAACATAATAGAAGTAGGATCCCTTGATGGTTTCAAGCGTAGGTTACACATTTATATGAACGAGATTGGATGGATATTAATAGGAGCTGCTTCATATGGTCCAATAGGCCTTCTGCAGTTACCTTCATTCTTAGGTTTTCTAGAATTAGGGGTGACATGATAGGTGTACAAGTGGATGAATAGGCATAACAAAGGGGGATATTAATAGGGTATTAAAATTATCAACACAAAATAGAACACTAAACAATGGGTATAAATTTGATACGTTTAGAATTAGGAAAGACCTGGGTAAATACTGGTTTGGTAACAGGGTTGTTGATTTGTGGAACCAATTACATCTGGAAACACCAGATGAAGAACCCCAGGAGGAGGTTCCTCTGGCTAAGAGGCGAGGTAGTTTTTTTTTTTCGGGGAAATTCCTGCACAGGCCAAAAGCCTCTGACTGGCCCACTGGGTTGAGGTGTCTGATCCAAGGCCTGGAATAGGTTGCAAAACTGAAAAAGTGGGAGAGGGTGAGAAGTGGAATGCAATGCATGAGCACAAGACATGCTAGAGAAATAGAGAAGAGGGAAGAATGAATACTTTGCATCTTGCCTCTGGAAAAGATAAAAGATCGAGCCGTTTCAAATTGAGGATGGTTTCCTCAAATTCTTTGTGCATATCTGTGTGGGAGAAGGGAGAGTGGGCATCACTGCAATTGATGCAGTGAGCTTGGGAAAAAGAGCACTCTGTCTTAGAATGACCAGTCGCTCTACAAAAGGGGCATGCACACACCTCACTTGTGCACTTGAAGGGATCATGCTTAAATTTCCAGCACCTATTGCAGAGGCAAGCAGAGGGTCTGTAGCAACTAGCTACATTACAGGAGGACCAGCAAGAATTACAGAAGACAGAAGAGACCTACTATCAAAGGTGATCTTCACTATGAAAAGAGGCTGACAACTATGACCATGAGGGGGGTCAAGTGAAAATCAGTTTGGAGGTTAGAACGGCCTTGGGCCTCAAGGATATGTTTAATATCCTCCTGGCAGTCTTTCAGGTCCCTAACCCCAGTCGTGACATGGTGCGGGAGAATGACTGTGCCAATCGGACTCTAATGCAGGACAATGAAGCTAAGCGGTCAGCTGCTTCCCGAGAATGCACTGAAATGACATGTGTACCAGTATGGGTGGATTAAAAGTAACAAAGGTACACACCGAATCAACTAGGTGTTTGTGGATGAATAAATTGTCAGGAGGTGTAGAATCAACATGACTGAGATCAAAATACTTTTTTCGTGTAGCAGGACCAAACAAAGATTGGAATGTACTAGAACTGGAAGGAATCGGGCACATGCAACAGAGGTGACGACTTACTGGAGGCAACCCAGTACCCCAGTAAGAGGGGAAGGGGGTTAAATGTACAGTTGTTACAATGAGAGATTGAGCCACTCCAGGTGATGAGGTGGTCACCACTGGGGGCTTTGGGTTCAACCCTGCCACAGAGGTAGGGGGGGGGTAGGTTTAGTCAGGAGAGGCAGAGAAGAAGCTTGGTCTGGGCCTGGTGTAGGCTCTGTAGCTGGGCTACAGAGCCCAGCCTTACATCACAGTGACTCGGGGGGGGGGGGGGCTGGTCGCCCACCACACGAGTATGAAGTTAAAAAGAGGGTCAGATATTGGCATATAAATGAACAGGTAAAAATTTCATCCACGAATAAGCCCCCATACCCACCATAGAGCCACAATTAGAGGATAGGACCCCAGACAAGATGCCCCCCCCCCCAGGGGTGCATCATAGGATTGGATTGCACCTGCAATCGCCACCTTAGGACCTGCCAGAATCGGGCTCAGCAACAAAAGCAAAGACTGACAATAAAAGCATCCCCACACTCGAAAATATCGGGCACCACAATTTAACGGGTGAGTATGCCTCCTCAAACACCCGGCATCAAAACAGAAGAAAACACCTGAAATATAATCAAGAATGGCAAAAAGTTGGCAGGATATAACAAAGGGGAAAGGGGGAGGGTAAAAATGAAACATAAAAAAAGGCATCCAGCAAAATTAGTGAGGATGGCAGCAAGAGCATAAGGCTTCAAAAGAACACAGGACTGTCCCGTAGAGCATCACACACTGGCAGCTGCCTATTAAGCCTTCCTCATGACGACAACGGGCTGGAAAGGAAGGTGGAGTAGGTTGTGTGGTGTGAGCAAACTTAAAATTGATATGGCACTTCCAGTAGTTATTCGATCTATCTGTTATGAGCAGTAAACTTTCATGGTTGAAAGAGAGGGGGAAATGCAAAATATAAAGAAAATTAGTCTATTAAGGCTAAATAACCACATAATATTAAAAGAAGTTCCTAGATATCACTCAGACCTTAAGTTGTTTTACTCTAGCATTCTATGATACAGTAGAAAAATTCATAGATGATGTTACTGAATAAACATTGCGTGAAATGGACCGACAAGGAAGCAAAAATTTCTAGTTTCCTAAACAATCAGGACATTCAGCCAGATGTATGGAAGAGCAGAACAATGCAACCAGATCAGTAAATAGAAAGGAAACCTGCCTGGGCAAGAGTTAATCTTGTGTGACAAATGGAGCTAAGGCTGTTTTTCCCAACTTGTTATTAGTTAAAAAGAGGTCCTGGGGAAAAGGTCACATTAGATGGCACAATATATACAATTATATATTATATTATATTATATTATATTATATTATATTATATATATATATGTCGTACCTAGTAGCCAGAACTCACTTCTCAGCCTACTATGCAAGGCCCGATTTGCCTAATAAGCCAAGTTTTCATGAATTAATTGTTTTTCGACTACCGAACCTACCTAACCTAACCTAACCTAACTTTTTCGGTTACATAACCCAACCTTATCTATAGAGACAGGTTAGGTTAGGTATAGTTGGTTAGGTTCGGTCATATATCTACGTTAATTTTAACTCCAATGAAAAAAAATTGACCTCATACATAATGAAATGGGTAGCTTTATCATTTCATAAGAAAAAATTTAGAGAAAATATATTAATTCAGGAAAACTTGGCTTATTAGGCAAATCGGGCCATGCATAGTAGGCTGAGAAGTGAGTTCTGGCTACTAGGTACGACATATATATATATATATATATATATATGTCGTACCTAGTAGCCAGAACGCACTTCTCTGCCTACTATGCAAGGCCCGATTTGCCTAATAGGCCAAGTTTTCATGAATTAATGTTTTTTTCGACTACCTAACCTACCTAACCTAACCTAACTTTTTCAGCTACCTAACCAAACCTAACCTATAAGGATAGGTTAGGTTAGGTTAGGTAGGGTTGGTTAGGTTCGGTCATATATCTACGTTAATTGTAACTCCAATAAAAAAAAATTGACCTCATACATAATGAAATGGGTAGCTTTATCATTTCATAAGAAAAAAATTAGAAAAAATATATTAATTCAGGAAAACTTGGCTTATTAGGCAAATCGGGCCTTGCATAGTAGGCTGAGAAGTGCGTTCTGGCTACTAGGTACGACATATATATAATATATGATTATATATATATAATATATAATATATGATATATATGATATATATATATATATATATATATATATATATATATATATATATATATATAATATATATATATGTAATCATATATTATATATATATATATGATTACATATATATATATATATATATATATATATATATATATATATATATATATATATATATATATATATATATATATGCGAACAAGCCTGAATGGTCCCCAGGACAATATGCAACTGAAAACTCACACCCCAGAAGTGACTCGAACCCATACTCCCAGAAGCAACGCAACTGGTATGTACAAGACGCCTTAATCCACTTGACCATCACGACCGGACATAATGAGGTGATAGCCGAGGCTATTTGAACCACCCCACCGCCGGCACTCGGATAGTAATCTTGGGCATAGCATTTTACCAAATCACCTCATTTTTTGGGGCACACGTGAGGAACACAAATGCGAACAAGCCTGAATGGTCCCCAGGACAATATGCAACTGAAAACTCACACCCCAGAAGTGACTCGAACCCATACTCCCAGAAGCAACGCAACTGGTATGTACAAGACGCCTTAATCCACTTGACCATCACGACCGGACATAATGAGGTGATAGCCGAGGCTATTTGAACCACCCCACCGCCGGCACTCGGATAGTAATCTTGGGCATAGCATTTTACCAAATCACCTCATTTTTTTTTGGGGCACACGTGAGGAACACAAATGCGAACAAGCCTGAATGGTCCCCAGGACAATATGCAACTGAAAACTCACACCCCAGAAGTGACTCGAACCCATACTCCCAGAAGCAACGCAACTGGTATGTACAAGACGCCTTAATCCACTTGACCATCACGACCGGACATAATGAGGTGATAGCCGAGGCTATTTGAACCACCCCACCGCCGGCACTCGGATAGTAATCTTGGGCATAGCATTTTACCAAATCACCTCATTTTTTGGGGCACACGTGAGGAACACAAATGCGAACAAGCCTGAATGGTCCCCAGGACAATATGCAACTGAAAACTCACACCCCAGAAGTGACTCGAACCCATACTCCCAGAAGCAACGCAACTGGTATGTACAAGACGCCTTAATCCACTTGACCATCACAACCGGACATAATGAGGTGATAGCCGAGGCTATTTGAACCACCCCACCGCCGGCACTCGGATAGTAATCTTGGGCATAGCATTTTACCAAATCACCTCATTTTTTGGGGCACACGTGAGGAACACAAATGCGAACAAGCCTGAATGGTCCCCAGGACAATATGCAACTGAAAACTCACACCCCAGAAGTGACTCGAACCCATACTCCCAGAAGCAACGCAACTGGTATGTACAAGACGCCTTAATCCACTTGACCATCACGACCGGACATAATGAGGTGATAGCCGAGGCTATTTGAACCAACCCACCGCCGGCACTCGGATAGTGCCGGCGAGTGAGTGGGTTCGAGTCACTTCTGGGGTGTGAGTTTTCAGTTGCATATTGTCCTGGGGACCGTTCAGGCTTGTTCGCATTTGTGTTCCTCACGTGTGCCCCAAAAAATGAGGTGATTTGGTAAAATGCTATGCCCAAGATTACTATCCGAGTGCCGGCGGTGGGGTGGTTCAAATAGCCTCGGCTATCACCTCATTATGTCCGGTCGTGATGGTCAAGTGGATTAAGGCGTCTTGTACATACCAGTTGCGTTGCTTCTGGGAGTATGGGTTCGAGTCACTTCTGGGGTGTGAGTTTTCAGTTATATATATATATATATATGATTACATATATATATATTATATATATATATATATATATATATATATATATATATATATAATATATATATATGTAATCATATATTATATATATATGATTACATATATATATATATATATATATATATATATATATATATATATATATATATATATATATATATATATATATATATATATGTCGTACCTAGTAGCCAGAACTCACTTCTCAGCCTACTATGCAAGGCCCGATTTGCCTAATAAGCCAAGTTTTCCTGAATTAATATATTTACTATAATTTTTTTCTTATGAAATGATAAAGCTACCCTTTTCACTATGTATGAGGTCAATTTTTTTTTATTGGAGTTAAAATTAACGTAGATATATGACCGAACCTAACCAACCCTACCTAACCTAACCTAACCTATATATATAGGTAAGGTTAGGTTAGGTAGCCGAAAAAGTTAGGTTAGGTTAGGTAGTCGAAAAACAATTAATTCATGAAAACTTGGCTTATTAGGCAAATCGGGCCTTGAATAGTAGGCAGAGAAGTGCGTTCTGGCTACTAGGTATGACATATATATATATATATATATATATATATATATATATATATATATATATATGTCATACCTAATAGCCAGAACGCACTACTCAGCCTACTATTCAAGGCCCGATTTGCCTAATAAGCCAAGTTTTCATGAATTAATGTTTTTTCGTCTACCTAACCTACCTAACCTAACCTAACCTAGCTTTTTTTGGCTACCTAACCTAACCTTACCTATAAATATAGGTTAGGTTAGGTTAGGTAGGGTTGGTTAGGTTCGGTCATATATCTACGTTAATTTTAACTCCAATAAAAAAAAATTGACCTCATACATAGAGAAAAGGGTTGCTTTATCATTTCATAAGAAAAAAATTAGAAAAAATATACTAATTCAGGAAAACTTGGCTTATTAGGCAAATCGGGCCTTGAATAGTAGGCTGAGAAGTGAGTTCTGGCTACTAGGTACGACATATATATACACACACACACACACACACATACATACTTGTACTCTATTGGATGAGGTGGTATGGTACTAAAGTTTTGTGTGAGGTAACAAATACAAGTCAGAACATGAAACAATGGGTATAAATTGGATAAGTGAACATATGAATGGAAGTAACTGCAGAAGGTCTATTGGCCCATACTTCCTCTTGCTGCTTCCATATTGGTTCGGGGTCTTGAAGTAGGTAGAATATAGTTGTGCATTAATTGGCTGTTGATTGCTGGTGTTGACTTTTTGATGTAGAGTGCCTCGCTTATGTCAAGCCAACTGCTATCGCCGTACCTATCGATGATTTCTGTGTTTGTTAAGATTTCTCTGGTGATGGTCTGGTTGTGAGAGATTGTGTGTTCCTTGATGGCTCCCTGTTGCTTATGCATTGATAATCGCCTAGAAAGAGACGTTGTTGTCTTGCATACCAAGTTCTTTGGGGCTTACAGTCCCCAAGGTTTAAAGGCATAGACGACATTGGTCTCCTTCAAAGTGTTCTGCTTGGTGTCTGGCGAGTTTTTCATGAGCAGATTGGCCTTTTTTTGGTTTTATAATAAATTATCAATTGTACTTTCTGATTTTTGTCTGTAGGGATGACATTTCTATCAACAATATCTTTCAGGACCCTTTCCTCCATTTTATGAGCCGTTGAAAAGAAGTTCCTGTAAAATAGTTTAATTGGGGGTACAAGTGTTGTGTTGGTCGACTTTTCAGAAGTTGCATGGCGTTTTACCTTTTCTTTTTTTTATGATGTCTTCAACGAAACCGTTAGAGAAGCCGTTGTTGACTAGGACTTGCCTTATCCTACAGAGTTCTTCATAGACTTCTTTCCATCCCGAGCTGTGGCTTAGAGCATGGTCGACATAAGCATTGACAACACTCCTCTTGTGTTATAGGGTTCCTCACGTGTGCCCCAAAGAATTAGACGATTTGATAAAATACTAGGCCCAAGATTACCATCAGAGTGCTGGCTGGGGGGGTGGTTTAAATAGCTTCGGCTATCACCTTATATCCGGTCGTGATGGTCGAGTGAATTAAGGTGTCCTGTACATACCAGTTGCGTTGCTCCTGGCAGTATGGGTTCCAGTCACTTCTGGGGTGAGAGTTTTCAGTTGCATATATTACTGGGGACCATTCAGGCTTGTTCGCATTTGTGTTCCTCACGTGTGCCCCAAAGAATGAGCCGATTTGATAGAATACCATGCCCAAGATTAACAACCAAGTGCCGGCGGGGGGATGGAAATAGCCTCGGCTACCATCCTCTTTACCGGTCGTGTTGGTCGAGCGGTTAAGGTGTCCTGTACGCCAGCAGTGCTCCTGGCAGTATGGGTTCCAGTCACTTTTGGGGTGAGTTTTCAGTGGCATATAGTGCTGGGGACCATTCAGGCTTGTTCGCAATATAATATTACAGTATAATATGAAATCATCAGTGCCATGTACATAATATCACAGTATATAAATTCAATTGGTTTTTAGCCCATGTAATATATTGGCAGATAAATGTTTGGCCCAGAGGCAAAGTGCTGTGAATTTAACATCAGCCCTTGCCAAAAGGTTATGTAGTTATGCTCATTCTTTATTTTAACATTTTAAGACAACTTAAAAATAAAGTTGGCTTTTAATAAATACCAGAGAACCCATGAAGCCTAATTTCAATAGGAAACCTTTTTATTAGTATAACTTATTTTAACAGTACAAGAAGGCTTGTGCTTAAATTCATAATTGTATTTTTTAACAATGCTATATACAACTAACATGACAATTTGGAATTACAGTATATCTAATCAATGAAACTAAAGGATTGTATTTAAACACTTTATTTAAAAAAAAAAATAAAATAAATGTACACTGTACAATGGAATAAACCAGTAATGACTGAGTCTGGAGCCGCAGCTTTGAGCAAAAACAATATGAATCTTATGAGATCTTAAAGTAAGGATGAAAGTTTAGTCTACTAGTTGATAATTTTTAAAGAGTACCTTAAGTCCAAAAACTTGATCTTTATAGGTATACTATATTAAAATTACCTTACCAGTAGCTTGAAAATCACTGCTCCACCCAAAATATGATGACAATTTTGTATAGAGAACCTACAAAAAAAAGAATAAGTGAGAGCGTGTAAACAAAGAAAGTGGAAGAGAATGCACAGAGAAAGGAGGGGGGGGGGGGGGGGGTAAAGAACAAAAAGGAGTGAAGGGAAGAGAATGATAGAGGGAGAAAGAAAAGAGGCAGGGGCAGCGTACTGTGTCTTCCCTTCCCACCAAGCGTTGAGAGTGTATATTGATATCAATACACGAGTGCAAGTAATTGAGGAAAATGGAAATAAAAAATAAAAATAAAATTTCATTAAATACTCATTTCATTTGAGATTAAGTACACAAGAATAAAAATATACAAAGGGAAAATTTAACCCATTTCATCATATTACACAACCTTTTATTGCCTTTCAACAAACTTCAAGAAATGCATGATCTTTTCAGTTTGTTTAAACAATAACTAGTGTAAAAATTTAGATACAAATTTCACTAACAATATTCATAATGCCACAAGTGCCTCATTGTCTGAATAATTTTAAGAAATTTAACATCTTTGGATTATTCCATTTTTAACTAATTTTGAGGGTTCAAGTTTATTAAACACCACACATTTCACGTATAAACAAAAAAATACAAAATATGTAAATTACCAGATTAGCAAAGTTCAGTAAAACTATTATATTTGATAACGTTTTAAAGAAATACTAGTTTATATCAAACTAAACTGGGTTAATCTGAAATATAGTCATACAATAATTTAGTATGAAATGGCATAAAATACATCATGAAATAATGACAATGAAAAATGTGATGAAATAATTTAGAAACATTTAACTGAATGAAATGAAAATATTACAAATTGGCAAGTTAGTAATGATTCAATCAATGGCAAAGAAAAAGGAGAAATGTATAATATATTTACAGAAATGTCATTACTATGAATTTTCATGGTTTTAGTTACTGCATAACACAGCCTGGTCCACTTATTTCATATCATTAAATTGGAATATTGGTCTCATTCTTAAACGTTTTCACTCCAGAGTACAACCAGATTTTGCAAATACACAGGTGGTTTTGGTTATGGAACAGGTGACACGGCTAAAGTCTAATACCCCAGTTTCAGTTTATTAGAACATATTTTCCAGTGCATTTCCAAACCAGCTTACTTCACTAGGAATAGCAGTGTTCCATTCCTTTAGATTTCAGTTATAACATCAGCCTCCATTTTATAAATGTATTTCCTTTCATTCATTTTTTATTCAAGAGCACCAGCACACTTAAAAATGTTTGTATCACTAAATTTTCATAAATATAACTATATAAACTCTTATTCCCCCTTAAAAAAGTTCTGGGGAAGTCTGTCTTGATACACTACGGGTCACTCTAACACCTGGCGAGGTTTGCGTTCCAATGGTTCTTACTTCTGCAGGGACAGTCACATACAGCGCAGCAACTTCACGTGAAGAGATAGGCATCGTTCCTTTCCGTCTCGTGTTTCCTTTATCAATCAAAAATTAGATAGAAAGTCAGCTTAAAATATTTTAAGTGAAAATACAGTATAAATATCTGAAGCTTACATCTATACAGTACTGATTTATGAGGTATGGCAAGTGGATATATCTTTAACCCTCAAACCACTAGGGGCCCAAATGGAATTCACACCCACAGGCGCAAAAAAAAAAAAAAATTCCAAAAAATTCTTTCGTTTTGTAGAAGTGTTCATTTTTGTTCCCTTATCACGGAAAAAATAACAAAAAAATCGTAGGTGGCATATTTTAGCCGCAATAGGGTAGGGAAGTGTGGCAAAAAAGGGGCGTTGGCAGAGCCTTCGCCAGATGAGGTCTACTCCGCCCGAGCTGTCAGACGGCAGTTGCCACAAATTATTTATTACCAAATTATTATTACCTAATTATTTCAATGTCTCTGATTGATTTTTCCTTAGTTTTTTTGCAGTAATATTATTCCATACAGTGAATTGTGGTATATTTATATTATAAAATGTGTGAACCATCGCTGTACTCAAAATTATGGTGTGCATATTAGTGATTCAATTATTATGTTCATAAAACAATAAACAAATAGTTTTGCTGTTGTTACACTATATACACAGGTTATATATAAGTATTTGCATGTTTTGTACACCATAACGAACTACTAAGTTGGTCTTGCGAGTCAAAAAGCAACGAGGAGTGACTGCCAAACACCAGCGAGCCACTCACTGCCACTCCCTCCCTCAACACCGCCTCACTCACCTCCCACAATACTCTTTTGTATTTATTCACTATACACAGACATTATATATACGTATTTACATGTTTTGTTCACCATAACTGTACATCTAAGCTTGTATGGTGAGTAAAGGCCCTAAGACGTAGCTACTCACACAGTCAGCTGATCGGCGGCTGCCCTCAAGGCCAGACGCACTAATATTTGTCATCCAACAATATTGTTTGTGGAGTTATTACGCTATATATACACATTATATATAAGTATCTACCTGTTTTATTCACTATACCTGAACAAATAAGCTAGTATGGTGCCTAAAGACCATAGTGGCCATCAGTAAACAACATGCCAAGTCGTGCAGACAACGCTCCTCCCTCACCAAAATGGCGGCTCCCAACCTACTCCTCTCGCTGTTATCTCACACTATACACACATTATATATAAAGTATCTACATTTGTGTTCACCATATCGAACCACTAAGCTGGTATGGTTATCTTGAGGTTATCTTGAGATGATTTCGGGGCTTTAGTGTCCCCGCGGCCCGGTCCTCGACCAGGCCTCCACCCCCAGGAAGCAGCCCGTGACAGCTAACACCCAGGTACCTATTTTACTGCTAGGTAACAGGGGCATAGGGTGAAAGAAACTCTGCCCATTGTTTCTCGCCGGCGCCTGGGATCGAACCCAGGACCACAGGATCACAAATCCAGCGTGCTGTCCGCTCGGTCAGCCTATAAGGTTGACTTGTGAGTGCAGTCAATAAATGGTGGCCACACACAGTCAGAAGACGACGCCACAACCCTCCCTCCCACAGCCTTACTCCTCCCTCCATGGAGCACAGCGCTAAATATCACCACAATCCTGCTATTATCAGAATCCTGGTCAGTTTTATCATAGTCAGGGGGCTTCAGTAATACTATCACTGCTAAATAATAGCAGTATCATTTATATTATGGTATTTGTAGGCGATGCTGTGGTCACAAGCTGAACAGCGGTGCTGTGAGCTCGTGCTGCTTGCGCCAGCCTTGGTGACTTGCTCAATACTGACGCTGTAACACCCAAGAATGTTGGCCTGGATTTTTTTTCTAGGTGGCATCTGGCAACTATCGGTCGTGGCTGTACTATAGCTGACCCTATCCCAGGCGGGGCGTTTAAATTATAGCGCTAGACACGAAATCATATATAAATGATGTGCGCGGTTTCGGTTTTGTCACTGATATCATTTATATATGATATGCGTGGTTTGAGGGTTAAGCATGGATTTCAAGAAAACACTTAAGTGGAATGGTGAGTGGTTGGAGTGTAGAGGTAGATTTGTATAAGGGAGGGAGGGATGCAAGTTGGTTAACACTATGGCACTCTTCGAACGTGATTTGCGTCCGATTTTTTTTTTCTAGAGTCCGAGCATCAGACAGATCTTGTGTCCAATAAAAAAATATTTGTATAAAATTCATTTATTATCCTATCGACTTCAGGATAGTTTCAAAATGAGCGCCTTTAGAGTGCGCACAATTTGATACCAAAATGAATAATGTAACACGAAAATTTATGTCAGAACACTGGAAAGATATAATTGTGATGATGAGCGTCCAAAATTAAAATGTTTGTTTAAATTCCAGTTATTGCTCTATTATTATGAGAATAGTTTTAAAATATGCGTCTATATTTTGCGAACAATTTGATACCAAAATGAAACAAGTAACACGAAAATTTATGTTATCACACTGAGTGAGTCCACACATTAGGCCGAGGTGTGCAAATTGGTGCATGTTCACGGGTAACTTTAGGCTTTGCTGTGGGGAGTCACGCCGGGCTTTTGGACATTATATGCACCTACTGGAAATTTAATTGCAAACACAATGATGCCAAAACGAACAACGTAGTACAAGAATTAAGGCGAGAAAACTGAAACGAGTACACAGTTTACAGATTTTGTGCACTCACCGGAAACTTTTGCCAACTTTAGTCTTTGCTGTGGGGAGTCACGCTGGGCTTATGGACATTATATGCATATGCATTATATTCCCTACACCTGTAGGGAATTCTATTGCGAACACAATGATACCAAAGGAATGACGTAGCACCAGAATTAAGGTGAGAAAACTGTAACGAGTATACACATTTCGGTGTCGCCGCTCGCTCGCCCACACGCGGGTGCATGACCTCTTAAGAAAACATAAGTGCAGAGCATGACCTTAAATTTTAATATTTTTCCAATCTTTTTCTTTGGAAAAATTTAATCCATTTAAATTTATGTACAAATTTATACAGCTGTACAAAGGGAAATAGCTGTCTCATATAATGCAAGCCAGCCATGTGCCAGTGCAACAACACGTAGGATCATATGTTGCTAGAGTCTATCACCAACCCATAAACTAGTTTTATTACTACCTGTACCAAGTAAGTAAGTAAGTATCAAAAGAAGGCACCAAACCGGGAAGGCTATGTAGCACCATCAAATGTGCGGAATAATCAGAGGGCGCTAAATATCACTAAGGATGCCAATACAAGAACAGAAACGCATAAGGCGAACAATATCAAAGTATCCGATTCACCGAGAATTCTATCAAGGGACAAGTGATCGCGAGAGACTGTCGGAAAGCAAGACATGCTCGTCCTGGAAGTCAGGACATTTAACAAGGATATGCACGACTGTAAGAGGGATAATGCAATTTGGACAATAAGGGGCAGGGCGGCGCTCCATTAAGTGACAGTGAGTTAAGTGTGGATGGCCAATACGCAACCTTGCTAGAGCCGTTTCCCACCGCCGGTTACGATAGTAGGAGGAAGGCCATGAGGACCAACAATCCTGCCAACGGGTAAGGACGGAGGAGTGAATAACTGGGTAAAAGTTGGAATAAGTAATACCTTTACGGGAGATGGGACAAGAGCAGACAGCTTCCCTAGCGGCAGTGTCCGCACACTTATTGCTAGAATATGCAGCTGTTGTGTGGTGCCCATATCTTAAGAAGCACATCAACAAACTGGAAAAGGTGCAAAGACATGCTACTAAGTGGCTCCCAGAACTGAAGGGTAATAGCTACGAGGAGAGGTTAGAAGCATTAAACATGCCAAAACTAGAAGACAGAAGAAAAAGAGGTGATATGATCACTACATACAAAATAGTAACAGGAATTGATAAAATCGACAGGGAAGATTTCCCGAGACCTGGCACTTCAAGAACAAGAGGTCATAGATTTAAACTAGCTAAACACAGATGCCGAAGAAATATAAGAAAATTCACCTTCGCAAATAGAGTGGTAGACGGTTGGAACAAGTTAAGTGAGAAGGTGGTGGAGGCCAAGACCGTCAGTAGTTTCAAAGCGTTATATGACAAAGAGTGCTGGGAAGACGGGACACCACGAGTGTAGCTCTCATCCTGTAACTACACTTAGGTAATTACACCAACATGGCTGGGAACCCAGCAAAACTCAACTGATTTAAATTTACTGGAAATAAACAGCCAATGCTGAATCTCGACAACCACTGGATGGACCGGATTAAAGGACCCGAGAGCCATGAGGGCAGTACGAGAGTCAATGACAACCACAAAGGAATTAAAACGAGAAAGCAGGAGACGAAGGGCATAGAGAATAGCAAAGTTCAGCTGTGAAGATGCTAGTCTCCGGAGGTAGATGACACACAAGTGCAGTCAGGAAAAAACCAGAGTAGCCTACACCGTCCGCAAACTTAGACCCATCGATGAAGATAGAAACGGAGTGGGAGTGCAAAGAAGTGCTCAAGGATAAGGCATTTCAGAACCGTAAGAAGGGTAAAAGCTTTAGTGATGCGGGTTAAGGATGTACAAAACTGCAGAAGGGGACTCCATGGGGGGCAAGGAAGGAACAATACGAAGGGAAACATTAGAAATACGAACTGAAAGAATCCTGTAAGTGAGATAACCGGACAGAAAAGAGGCTTGTGGTGAAGAGGAATAGGAACTACAGGAGGGGTAAAAGTTAAAGCACGACAGAGGCGAGAGGAAGGATGTTGCAAGGACCTCGCAAGATAGCGAAGACAGTAGCAATCACGGTGGTCCTGGAGAGATAGGAAGCCAGTGTCAACATACAAGCTGAAGGCAGGAGTCGAACGAAAAGCACTAAAGCTGAGGTGCAACCCAGTATGGTGCAAAGCATCAAGACGGTGAAGAGTAGAAGGTGAAGCAGACGAATAAGCAGGGCAACCATAATAGAGTTTAGACAAGACTAGAGAGGAATGTAAAGCGAGGAGTGCACACCTATCTGCTCCCCAAGAAGTATGGGACAAATCTTAAGGAGGGTAAGAGCATTCAACTCAGAGGTAAGATATATGGGGTGACCAAGACAAATGAGTGTCAAAGATTAACCCCAAAAGCTTAGCGGAATCCTTGTACACAAGGGGATGACCATAAAGCAACAGAGACGAAGAATGACATGCTTCCGAGTAAAAGTCATAGCACAAGTCTTAGACGTAGAGAACTTGAAGCCATGATCGGTGGCCCAAGACGACATGGCATCAATCGCAAGTTGAAGCCGCCGTTGAAGGAGAAGCGAATCACCCCCCCTACAGCAAAGGGCAAGATCGTCGCCATAAGAGAGCGGAGAAGATGCCAGAAGGGAGGAAAGAAGACCATTGAGGGCAACCAGAAAGTAGTGCTCAGAACACTACTTTGAGGCATACCCTCGTATTGCTGAAAAGAGGCAGAGTGTGGCACCAAGCCTCTTTTGAAAGGAACGACGAGAGAGGAAGCTTTGGAGAAAGAGGGAGATGACCACGAAGGCCAAGAGAATGAAGTTAGGACAATGTGATATCGCCAGGTGGTGTCGTAAGCCTTTTCCAGGTCAGAAAGGATGGCAACAACGGAGGTCTTCGCAACAAAAGCAGTACAAATATAGACCTCCAAGTTCACCAGGACATCTGTTGTGCTGCGGCACTTGCGAAAACCAAACTGAGAAGGGGAGAGGTGGAGATAGTGTTCTAAGAACCACATCAGACAAAGTTAATCATACGTTCAAAAGAGTTTGCAGACAACTCGTGAGGGGAATAGGGCGGAAGTCCTTAGGGGGATGTCCCGAGAGACCTGGTTTCGAAACACGGAGGACAACAGCATTAAGCCAGTCCTCAGGGACTGACGACGACTCTCAGACCCAATTATAGTCTCAGTAAATAATGAGACGGGCACGGAGGGAGATGTCGAAGCATCTAGTAATGAATGCCATCAGAGCCCGACGCCGCAGAAGGCCAAGACAGACTGAAGCTCGGAGAGAAAGGATCGTTACAAAGTAAGCTGAGATGGGAGCAGAAATCTAAAGGACAAGATTCAAGAATAGGCTTATGAAGAAGAAAGGATTGAGGAAGATGAGAACCAGAGCCAACAGATGAAAAGTGGAACCCAGTTCGGTCGCGACCTGCAACGGGTCCGCCACAAGAGTACCACGGAGGTGAAGGAATGGTGAGACATCGAGAACGAACTTACCTGCTTCCAGGTACCTGCTTGAGGATACGCTTCCAGACCTGCAGCAGAGGAGTTTTGGACGTAATGGTGGAGACATAAGACACTCAACACTCGTGTTTAGCTGTATGAATGGTTTTCGTACAGCTAAACACCGCACTCGCCTTCCGAAACAAAAGAAAAGACTTGGCCGTCCGCCGGCGGCGGTGTCTGTTCCAGGCTGCATGCTTACAGCGAACAGCCCGAACACACACTACATTCCACCAGGGAACGCACTTCCATGTTCCCCGAGAGGAAGAGCGAGGAATGGAGTGGAGGGCGCGAAGGAGAGGCAGAATGGAGAGGTCAGAGAGAGAGCAGCACAAGAGGATAAATAGGTTTCAATCCGCCTTGGCAAACTGCCATCTAGGGAAGGAGAGGGGAGGGTGAAGAGAGAAAAATGTACCAAGGATGGGGAAATGGTCACTGCCATGGAGGTCATCAAGAACCCGCCATGTGACATCCAAGTAAAGAGACGAGCAGAGAGAAAGATCAAGACAGGAAAAGTTGCGAGTCCGAGAGTCTAAATGAGTGGGCTCACCGGAATTCAGAAGACAGGGAAGAAGAGAGGAATGGTTCGAGAAGGCGACCCCAGGTGTTTGTCAGAACATCACCCCAAAGGGTATGACGAAAACTGAAATCCCCCAACAGGAGCACAGGCTCCGGCAAGGAGTCCAGTAGATGTTTAAGATCAGGAAGAGAAAGCGGGACATTTGCGGGGAGATAAACGGAACAAACTGTGTACCATTTACATAAAGACACGGGCAGCAGAACATTGGAGAGGCGATGAAAAAAGTAAGGGGACGAAGGGAACATCAGAGCAAATCGAGAGTAGAAGAGTTAGGGGCCCTAGCAACAGCTGGGGGGGGGGGGGGGGGGAAGAGAGGAATAACCACGAAAGTGACCAGGATGAGCACCAAGCAACGGTTCCTGGAGACTGACACAATGGGGCGAAAACTGTGAAATCAGGAGTTGGATTTCAAGGAAATTGGTGTAACATCCACGAATGTTCCACTGAAGAATAAACATCGACAAGAGAAAGAACAGCAACAGAGAACAATGAAGAAACAAAGGTAAAAAAACAACAACACGTTAAAGAAGTGCAGGATCAGGGTCAGCGAAGTCAGGGTTAGGGGGCAAGGGTAAACTGAGTAAAGATGGAGGGAAGGGAGTGGGAGGACAGACCAGAGGCAGACGAGGAGGAGGAGGATGAGGGGAAGGGAGGGGGCAGAACAACCGAGGGTCGACAGCAGTAGAAGGTGCAAAAACCAGGGAGTGCACCTCAGCAAGGGCAGCAACCGAGTGGGAAGTGGGAGAGGAGAGAAAAAAAAAAAAAAAAAAAAAAAAACTCCATAGCAGGAACGGGCACGACCGCTGAAACGGGAGGGGACAGAGCGAGTGTGTCGGAGGTAGGGAGGGCAAGGAAAGAAAGCGAAGCCTTCTTACCCGGAGGAGGATGAGGGAGATGAGCTAGGCTTTCACTTCTGACTCAAAGAGACAGGTGTACTAACAACAACGTACTGGGCAAAAGACTCGAGCGTCTCAACAGGAGAAGAACGAGAGCGAACACCACGGTGATCGCTGGAATAGTGATGGGCAACAGCCCATACAGACAGGCGGCGTGGAGAGCTAAGAGACGGGGGTAGAAGGATGGGAAGGAAGATCGAAGGGAGATGAGAAAGAAGACAAGACATGACAGACCAAGTAGAAAGAGGGAAACTCCAGACATAGAACCAGGAGGGGGACCCTTCAGGACAGAATATAAAGGAACAGGGGAGGAGACGGTGGGCATGTCTGGGTTCAAGGCCTGGAAACGGTTGAGAGACTGAAGAAGGTGGGAAGGACGAGGAGAGGAAGAGCGCAACACGCGAGCATAAGAGATGCCAGCGAAAGGGGAAGATGGCAAACTTGGCACCTCGCCTCAAGAACAGACAAACGTTCCCGGTGCTTCAAGTTGAGGATGGCTGCCTCAAGTTTGTAATGCATACACGTGCAGGAGAAGGTAGGGTAGGCCTCACCGCAATTGAGGCAGCAAGCCTTGGGAGAAATCCGACTTAAGAGCAACCTTTGTCCCCACCCATGGGGCTGAGAGAGTACTGGAGCATCTGAGGGCACCATGTCCGAACTTCCAGCACTTATTACAAAGTCCAGGAGAGGGAATGTACTCCTGAACAGAGCATCTGGCACCAGCAAGAATAACAGAGGGTGGAAGTGTCCGACCATCAAAGGTAATCTTCACAACCCGAAGGGGCAGACGACGACGGTCACGAGGGGGTTGAGTTAACGTGCTCATCTGGAGAACAGAATGGCCTTGGGCCTCGAGGATACGTTCAACATCCTAGTGGCAGTCCTTGAGGTTCCTAATACCGGTCGCAACATGGTGTCGGAGGAGCACAGTGCCAACACTGGCATTTAACCAAGCATTCTTGGAGACCCGAATAAGGGGTCTTCCCAATGTAGGACAAAGCGGTCAAGTGGGTAGCTGCATCCTGAAAAGGAGCAGCAACAACACGCGTACCGAGTCGGGTAGGGTTGAAAGTAACAGAGGCATCTACTGAATCCACAAGGTGCCTATGGGGGGGAGAAATTGTCAGGAGTAGAATCTAAATGATGGAGGTCAAAGTACTTAGTCCACATAGCAAGACCAAACAAGGCGTGGTACGAATTAGTATGGGAAGGGAGCGTGCGAGAGCGGTGGTGGTGGGGACGGTGGTGAGAACCCCTAGAGAGAGAGAGGGGGGTCATAAGGCACAGTAGTCACAACGAGAGATGGAGCTGTGCTAAGGGATGAACCTCAAGCCTTCACTACAGAGGGCTTGAGGCTCGACCCTACCACAGAGGGAGGTGAGCAGGGAGGGGAGCAGAGTAGTAGTAGTAGTAGTCTGGTCTGGGCCCAATGTAGCAGGGGCTACAGAGCCCAATCTTCCAGCACAGACCAACTCAGTTGCCTGGTCGCCCACCCCAAGAGCCTGGGGTAAGAGAAGTCATGTCGTCATCCAGGCAGCAGTCGTTCTAAAAGTTTGGGGCCCGGAACTAAGGGATAGCACCTACCAGGGCAACCAGGGAGGCCGAGCGCGGGCCAGTGCAGGAAGGGTGCGTCGTCCCCAGCGGTGCTCCCCCTTTTCAACAGGGAGAGTCCTCCTGCATCATCCATTCTCCCACACTGGTGCTAAAACCCCATTCCTACTAACACCCCAGCCTGGACAGCCATCCACTCAGGGCGGCTCCTCATGGGCGACCCCTCCAGCACGGGCAGTCCGATGGATCACAAGGTCCCTACGTGGTGCCCTTCTGCACATGCACCATCCAAAGAGGGGGCAGGAGAGGGGGGCAAAGGCAACCTTCACCGTTCCCAGGGAGGTGTACACGAGCCCCTCACCACAAGGCGACATTACGAAGGGATTTATACACTTTAGTGAGAAAGTGTAGTGTAGTGAGAAATGATATCAATCATTTTTTTCAATCAAAGTAAATGCAATCTATTCACTCACTCTCCTGTCTCATATGATGCTGTGGCATAAAATTATTACAACTATCAGGCATAACTTTCCCATCCATCCAACCTACGCCTATTTCTCACTCTTCACATCCATGTTGCCTTACCACTACAAAATTTTATCATTGGATTGCTAAGAGTAACATTACTCTTAAGAGGACATACAACTAGGATTTTAAAAGTAGTTCAATTGCAATCAAACTTTTTGGAGTAGTTCTATATATGAAAAGGGGCTGCAACTGTCCCAAGTTTCAGTATTGCAGCCTAAATAGAAGCAAGATTTTTTGTTTTTTCAACGAAATTTACACATTTTCAAAAAATTTCTACAGCCACGATTCAAATTAAATCATTTCTATGACACTCTTCTATCACATTAGCATATAATAAAGGTTTGGTATGACCGGATTTTCAGAAATATGTTTAGTTTTACTAATAAAAATCGTCAAAGTTCCCCAAAAATTACGCAAACATATCACGTTTATTACTATTTATAAAATCAATAAAAAATCATCACTTATCAATTGTAGACACACTCTACATACAAGGTGTAAGTGTCATGTAAATTGAATAAAAAATGAACGAGTAGAAGTTATGTTTATGTTACTTTAAAAGAAATAATTAAAAAATGAAGTCTAAGGCACTGCCATCTGTAGCTGAGGTTTACATCAACCTATTTCCTTCAAAATTGGCACCCTTACCGATAGGCTTACGTGCAGTCAGGTGTACAAGTTTCATGCAAACCCCCGATAAACAAATAAAAAAAAAATTTAGACTAATTAAAAACTATCAAACGCTCTCACGTTTGCCGACTTTAGGCTTTGCTGTGGGGAATCACGCTTGGCTTTTGGACCTTCTATGCATAGACACCTGTAGGGAATTCTATTACGAACACAATAATACCAAAATGAACAACGAAGCATAAGAATTAAGGTGACAAAACAAATTAGTACACACATTTATAGTGTCGCCGAGCGCTCGCCCGCACCGCCAGGAGTAGTTCGTGCATACGCCCGGTGCGCGAAAGCGTCAAGTAAAGCACAGGACTAAATGCATATAAACTCCAAAAGCCTGGCTTACCACCCGCAGCAAACAGATAAATTGAGAGCGAGTTACTCGGGAGCGCGCAAGAGCAATAAAATGTGTACATTCTTCACTTTGGTCACCTCAATTCTTGTTCAAGGTCTTTCATTTTGGTATCTTTGTGTTCGCAACAGAATTCCCTACAGGAGTACTGTATATGTATATAATGTCAAAAACAGCAGCGTGCTCCACCCGCCGCCAAGATGAAAGTAGACCAGAAAGAGGGTGCTGAACCACCCCAAGGTGCCTCTCATTACATTAGAGCGCACGATAATACTGAAAAGTGCATACTCTTTTCAACTTTGTCACCTCAATTCTCATCCTAAGATATTCAATTTGGTATCAATGTGTTCGCAATAGAATTCTCTACAGGACTAAATGCATATGAAGCCCAAAAGCCCAGTGAGAAAGTGAGAGCGTGTTACCCGGGAGCGCGCAAGAGCAATGAAATGTGTACACTCTTCTCTTTGGACATCTCAATTCTCGTCCTAGGTTTTTCATTTCGGTATTGGTGTTCGAAATAAAATTCCCTACATGGGTATATATATGCATACAGTGTCCAAAAACCCGGCATACCACCCACAGCAAACAGAGAAAGTGATGGAGTGTTACCCCAGTGAGCGCTAATAAAGAGCAATAAAATGGGTATACTCTTTTTCAACTTTGTTACCTCAATTCTGATCCTAGGGCTTTCATTTTGGTATCAATGTATTCGCAATGAAATTCCCTTAAGAGTATATGCATATAAAGTTCAAAACCGCAGCAAGACCTTCCTGAAGACGCCGCTACTTTACCGCACCAACGACGCAATGCTGCGTCGTTAGTGGGACTACTGCTGCCGAAGTTGCTGGATATTGTCGCACCAAGACAAAACTTGAAAATATTTCTGAGGGGCTACTCAATTTTGAGATGTGACAGAAAAATCAGAGAAAGTGGAGGCATTGCTGTGCTCGTTTACCTTCTACCCTTGGGAAAGAGTACCCATGTCCTCTTGGAAATAGATTTTTTTCCCCAACATTTTAGTTAAATGTTATGCAGCAAATACTTTACACATGTAAGGACATGTATGGTACAGTAGGTAATAACTTAATTTCAGTCAAATAATTTTCAAAGAATGAATGCCTCTCATCACCTTGTAACTTGATGCACTGATGACTGTGTGTAATGTATACCTTACTGGCATGATAATGACACCAACTGATAAACAAAAGGGCACTGATAGCTCAAATGACAACATCCAAGGAGACATTGAATTATCAGCACCATGTTGAATTTACAAGCAAATGATAAGTAACTTATGCTCTGAATAAAGCCCATGTGTAAGCTGACACTTAAACTTCCACATTCAATTATACCCTTACTTAAAAATACAATCAAATAAAAATACAGCATACATAAACAATAACTATTTAAAACTTGATGAATACCAACTTATCACAATCATATCTGGTTAACTTTCAATGTTATCTGAAAGGAAAGCAACAAAATATTAATCACCATCGTACTTACCCCTGACATTTCTCGCTGTATTATTTTGATGAGCCACATATGAAGGGGAGACAGGAGGAGAGTAATAAACAGTGGCATCATTTGAGTCCTCACTCTCAGAGGAATCGAACCTTTGGGGTGAGCCTACGTCTGAAGATGAACTAGAGTAGGAATCCATTTCACTCTCAGAACTAGATAGTCTCTCGGCTCGTTTTCTCATAACTGCTTCCATCTCTGGGGTAAATTGTGATGGAATATCTTCATTGGTGGGACTACTTCTATTACTGTAGCAGTTGCTGTAAACCACAAAAAAAATAATGGCATTATACAAAACATCTCATTAAAACACTTTCAGCCTCCCGGCGAATGTAAAAAAAAAAACTATGCGCTCCCGGCGTTTTGCCGCGTAAGCGTAAAAACAAAAATGTGTATACTCTTTTTACTCTCCTGACCTTAGTTCTCGAGCTACGTATTTCATTTTGGTACCAACGTGTTCGCAATAAAATTCTCTAGAAGAACACCAGTAAAAAAGTCATGAAACGTATAGGGATACCAGCACCAAATAAATAACTACGAAGATGACTCGCCATGAGCGCCCAACAGCAACAAAATGTTTTTACTCTTGGGATTGTTATCACCTCCACACTTGTCCTACAGCGTTAATTTTGGTATCAATGGACTCGCAATGAAATTCCCAACACGGTGATATGAATATAAGCGTAGAATAATGATTGCGGCCCGCCCGCAAGAGTGTGGGAAGTGGTGAAATTGTTGCCCGGTATCGGTGACGGGACGACGCACGGCGCTTTGAAAGTTTATACTTATTTCACTCTCATGACATTATTATTCTATGTACGTCATTCACTTTTGTGTCAATGTGTTCGCAATAGAATGTTCTATGAGCCCGTAGGTAAAAAAGATCAACAAAGCCTAAGATAGAATAGCGCCAAATATAAAACAACGCTGGAACATATCAGTGAGAGTCAAACACACACGAAATGTTTTTACTTTTGTTATGTTTGTGAACCTTTCATGAACTTATTGTACCATGCAGCCTATTGGTGAGAAAGAGAGCCTCATGGCGCGCAGTTTGAAACAAACCCAAAGAAAATCGGATAAAAATTGAATTTTATACAAATATTTTAAAAGAGGACATAAATTTATGTCCACTTAGCGGGAGCGGGTAGGCGAAACAGGACGCCGGGAGGAGTCCTCAGCCGCAGAAAGTGTTAAAATAGTCCCCCATGGGACCAAATAAAACAGTCAAAATTACCCCCATTCCCACTTTCAAGGGGGTGGATAAACATGAAACAATAGATTTAATAGAAACACTCACACAAAATGTGAAAACACATCATTTGAAATTTTCAAATGATGAAAAAACTCAACCCTAGTCTTCACAACAGTGTAAAATCACTAGAACCCCAACACTATATGTCCACTACTTCATATAGCTCCAACTGTCATTAGAGTGTAAACAATTAATATCCATGTAAGGGCCCAATAACTAAGGAGTATTTTTCCAAATATGAAAAATGGTGAAAACTTTAAACAAATCTCTCGTTGTTTGGCATCAGCGTCATGAAATTTTCATCCCAATGTTAAAAAATAAATTTAATTTTTTTTTGTTAAATAAATGTATGCGAGACAGGCGGCAACCGGTACTAATAATAACGATAACACCACCTATTTACTGGCAATCAGGGATAAAGAGATGCAAGCATTCGTCTGATGCACAAAAGAAGAAGAGTAGTTAGTAAGGAGTGTGCACAAAGTGGATATGCAGCTGGTGCCACCTGGAGGGGCAAATTTCAGACATACCGTAACCATGCGATTATCCGGGATTCGAACATACGGAAAACCCCCTTATACGGCCAAAATCATGACCGGATAAAGTTCTCAATATCCAGACAAAATGGCCATGGGAGCCAGATAAAAGCTGGTTTAGATGAATAAAAAAATCGGAGTCGGTTAACTTGCTGCCAATGTTACACTATCTGGACAGTCAGTCGGATAATCATTGAATTGTCGGGATATGAAAGCTATGTTGCGGGCCGTACCGTATTAATCCCGTCTGCCTGTGGCTCGAGATGTATGGTGGAGGAGGGGATGGGGTGGGTGGGTGGTGTCGGGAGGGTGGGAGGGGAGTGTTAGGAGGGACCACCTGGGTATAGGAATTACCATTAATTTTAGAACAATTCATCATAGCCAAAAACAAATGAAATAAGTACTACTAATTATTTAATAACAAATATACAAGTTTTTTCCTCCTGGCGGCCTACGTAACGTGCTATAGCTGCCCCAAGTGGACCCGTCCAACACTGGTCAACCCATGTTCTCTCGTCCCTCGTGTTATACCACAGTACTGTGCCATTAGTGAAATATTTTTTTAAATGGCTTTTTTATTTTCATAGTAACTTTGAACATTTTTGGCCAAAATTATGTCTGGTAGCAGCATCAATCGTTCTGGAGGTGTTAAGAGGAAGAAGGTTGTCCTAGCAATTAAAGACAAGTTACGTGTTATACACCTCAACCAGTGAGGCATCACAGGCAAGCCAAATGCCATCAACCAGTGAGGCGTCACAGGCAACCCAAATGTCTTCAACCAGTGAGGGTTCAGCAGCTGGCAGTCAAAACTAACTTTGCTTAATGAACTGTACAGTAATTTTAAGTGTTAATTTTAGTGTTGTTTTAGTATAGGTTACATAAATTGTTAAGAATTCTTAACTTCAAGATGTGTGGCATCAATCAAGAAGACAAACAACAACAAGGTAAGTTGAGGTTTCTAGTTGAATATCTAATAATTATATGTGGGAAGGCAATTCAAATTATGTTGTTTGTAATATAAAAATAGTTGGAAACGGTCACTTTTGGACTCAAGAGGTGAAAAAGTACCATTATTCGGAACACGTGATAATCCGGCGGGGGGACCTTCCCATATAGTCCGGATGATCGAGTGGCGAGTGTAATAGTGTGTTAGTATGTTATTATATTGTATTTTATTATATATCATAAATACGTTGTCAAAAGGCAATATTTCTTATGTCCCATTGTACAAAAAGCTGACAACCACTTTCTCCCCTCCCCCTCCTTTTTTTCTATGCAGATTTTGTTAGGACTTCTACATCTTTGAGAATGCATATCCAGCATTATGCATGTGAAGTTGGAACGAAATTGGTCAACATGTTAATCAGCCACAGGTGACAGGATGTGACTTATTTTTGGGATAATTTATTTACAGATTTCAAACTATTCTCTTTCTCTCTTTAGGTTGTATTAATGAATGAGGACCAGATTAGGGCCTTATCACTTATATATGGGCAATAAAGTTACTGCAATATACATGTTTGTTATTCCTAACTTATCCCTATTTTTTTTTTTTGGGGGGGGGGGGTTCCCCCCCCCATGATTAACATGGGGGGGGGGGTTTCTCTACTTCATTTCAACACATTGACCTACAACTTTCACATATTCAAGTACAAATACAAAGCAATGTTTATTAAAACATACAAGAAAATTCATTAATTAGAATTACCCTATTCATTGTTGATAACTTCAACCACTTCAAAAATTAAGTTTCTGACAAATTCTCACCATTTTTACATATGTGCAAAGTGCTTAGAACTAAGGTGTCCTCACTGTTGTTTAGTCAAACCCATAACTTTTGGGGTTATAAATTTTTTGCATCTAAATTTTGCACATATTTGGAAGACCACATTGAAATTTTTTTTTACAGTAAACTACTGTATACTCTCAAACTATTTTTCACTGAGTACCATGAACATTATATGCCATTCTGAGACCATAATGAATAAAATACAAATTGGTGACATTTTAATATTTTTAAACCGAATTTGAAATTGTGAAATTTAATTTTTTTCCATTTTTTCCCCGTTCATGATACGATGTTGGTCCATTAGGAAAAGTTGGAGCATTTACCATGAAGATATTATTCACAAAAAATTTGAGTGTGAGGAAGTTTCCATACACGAGCACCGGGCCTCTTAAACTAACCCATATTTATTGCTAGCCACTTTTTGCACACTGTTCACATTTAAATCTGATATATTCTGAATTTGTGTAAAACTTCCATGATGTGAATTGCATACATTAGATATT